>NW_027497981.1:0-147021 GCF_021521415.1 Bidens hawaiensis | reverse complement strand
CACTCGCTTAACGTGCGTTGTTAGTTCTAAACAATAGATCTACGTACTTGGTTAAGTGTTAGTATGTTTTAATGAGTTATCTTATAACAATTAATATTTTGGAAAGTTGACTTTGGGTTCGACCATTTGTCAAGACCCGAACCGACAACCCGAACACTCGTTAAAAACCCGTTTTAGTATCTTTAGCCTAATGGAACTTGCATTTTAGCATTTTCCCCACCTTATTACTTAACATTGGTTAAGTAAATATTAAGGTTAGATACTTTAACCCGGTTTTGAGCAAACTTACATTTTTTAAAAGGGTTATTATTATAAATTCTTAAATAGTTACATTTTAAACCTTGAACTTTAATTGATTAGTTTTTGCAACAATTATTTTATTTAAAGATCTTCAAGACAACCTTTCTAAATCCAAGACTTTCTTTTATTTAGGCTTCATACGTTAAACTCGTCGTTCCGGCAAATCTCCAAATAATCAATCTTTCAAGTTTATTACTTGAACGTGAGTAACTTCATACCCCGTTTTCTATCTTTTATTTTGGGGGTGACATTTCAACTTATCTAAACTAAATGTTTTATACTTGGGTCTTAAAACACAAACGTTGTTGTGTACCTTACTTGAATAATTGCTCGATTTGGTGTTCTATGCTTATTTGACTATGTGTTTTTCGCTTTTGGATGGTGGAACTATAAATCCTAGACCATTTGGCAACCCCTCATGGCAAGGTGTTGTTAACGTAATGCATTTAACGATAACTATAAAATCCTAAACTATTTGGCAACCCCTTATAGTTGGGTGTCGCTAACTTGTTAGCGATAACTATTTATCCAAGTTTATAGCTATTATTTATGGTTTTGTATACTAGTTTTGTGGCTTTTCATACTATATATCTATTGTTCAAACTTATGAATTGCTCACCAACCTTTGTGTTGATAAACTTTATTTTATGAAATGTTACAGGTTTGCATCTAGGTTGATTATGGAGTTCGGTGAAGAAAACATCACAAATACCGTTAGGATATTAGCAAAAATGAACAATATTTGATTTGCTATATTTTGTTGTATTTGAGTTATGAATATTTGGTTATGTGACATTTTCGATGTTGTGAAATGAAATGAGTTTGTTAAATATTGTCGCTTTAAATAGTGTCATGCGCTTATGAGCAATCGTTGCACCCCGGCATGTTCCGCCGCCTTTGGTCGGGGTGTGACAGATTGGTATCAGAGCCATGACAATTAAGATAGGTGGTTAGACGTAACGACCTAGAATTGTTATGCTTAGGGTCCTATACGTGTGTTCATACGTGTTTACTCTATCTAATTGTTCATATCGCATGTTTATTTATTAACTTGTTTAAAATTCACCAATATCCTAAATGATCACATACACACACTTTCATAGTATTTCCAAGGTGTCCTTACCATAAAACGCAAAAAGTAGATTTTCATTGTGTTTTATGGATTACAAGATTAACTTGGATCCCGTTGTTTCAAATCCCTTAAAGGTTGCGTTTATTTCGGGTTTGTAGCCATCATAGGAAACGAGAAATTATAAAATGACCATTTGACAAAAAGATTCCAAGAATCGAAGGTGATTTACTTACCTGGGATGGTTGAGTTATAATGCTCGTTTTCTAGGCCATAAATCGTGTTATAAATGTCAATAATTTAAGTAATCGAATGCGAGCGTTCCGGTCGCCATCCTAATTTTCGGTGTTAAAACAATAGAACTACGGTGATTTCGTGGACTAGTGTTTTGACATGACGTTGTATCTCGATTTATTGTGTTATTATCGTTATTTGAGTCGAAAACATGAAAAAGTTTCGGTGGTTCGTACACATGTTTAGACTCCAATATGTTGTTTTATAAAACTTTTTAGTGTTGGAATATCAAGTCATGGTGGTTCATGCACGATTTTTCCGACTCTATAAATCTCAAAATCTCAAATTTTTAAGCTTTAAATTCTCAAAAAAAAAAAAAAAAACCATTTACTATTGTTTTCGGTTTTGTTATTTATAAACAAAGTTTTATATTTTATCTAACACTAACATCTTATCCATACTAACTCTAGGATTCACAAATCAAAAATCGAAATCTTATTTTATTTTATACACCTTTATATTCATTTCCTTTTTACCCAAAAACTTATCCCATTTTCTTTATAATTTTTTTAGCATGCCTCCGCTAAGACGCCAACCGCGCAAGAACTCCACTCGACGTATGGCCGCCATCATTGCCAAGCAAATGGCCGCTGTGATTCCCGAACTAATAACCCAAATACAAGCAAACCAACCCGCACCCGTTGTTGCACCTATTGAGCCCAAACCCGCATCCTACCTGCTTAAACAATTTACTAGTGCTAACCCGTCCGAATTCTTTGGAACCAACTGTGCGACTACGTTGTTGCAGTGGTTCGAATCTGTGGAGAATGTGTTTTTACACAGCGAATGCCCCGAAGCGAAAAAGACAAACTTCGCTTCAAGCATGTTTAGGGGAACCACCCTAACTTGGTGGGGTAGTGTCATGCACCTCCAAGGTACGGATATGGCCATGGCTCTTCCATGGGCCGAGCTCAAGGCGCTGATGAAGAAGAAATTCTGTCCTAAACACGAGCTCCAAAAGCTTGAGGTAGAATTTTAGGACCTAAAACAAGAAGGTGGTGATAACGCCGCTTACTCGCTCCGTTTCCACGAGCTAAGCGTTTTTGTACCTCACTTGGTCACCCCAACCGAACGTGAAATTGACAAATATATTGGGGGTTTACCGATGAAAATCCGGGACTCAGTCATGAGTAGCAAACCCGCGAACCTTGAGGAAGCCATCACGTTAGCCGGTTGGCTATCGGAAAATCACGTGAAGGAGGGTACCCTAACCCTCAAGAAAACAATCGAGAAAGCCAAAACCGAGCCCGCTCCCCAAGCCAAGAATGAACCCGCACCACAAGCTATAAACTACTCCAACTCCTCCCGACACAAGAACAACAACAAGAAGAAACCCAAGACTAATTACCGAAACTTTGCCGTCACCCAACCTCAACCACCACAACAAGCCCAAACTCTTCCCCAAAACCGAAAACCTTATATTGGTAACTCTTCACTATGTAACACTTGCCAACTTCACCACCCAACGAACTTGCCGTGTCGCCATTGTACAATTTGTAATCGATTTGGTCACTTCCCCAACACATGCCGATCCACCCAACGAAACCAACCCAACCAACCTAACCCACCAACCCAACCGAGAAACTTTCCCCAAAATGCCCAAAACCGCTATGCACCATACCCATCAAACCAACCCCAACAACCCCGAGCTTGCTTAATTGTGGTGATCCCAACCATTTCTGCCAAAATTGCCCACGTTTATCTTTTGCCAACCAAGCTCAAACCGTAACCATACCATACTACCAAACACAAGCTTACCAAGTTCAAACTTACCAACCCCAAATTCCCCAACTCAGTGCACCACTCATCCAACCCATCCAAACAATCCAAGCACCACCTCCACCTCCACAACAAGCACATCAAGTCAACCATGGTAATCAAGGGCGGGCGTTTATGATGAATGCAAATCAAGCTCAAGTGGCAAACGATGTTGTGAACGGTATGTTTTTGGTGAACTATCATTTGGCTTCTATTTTATTTGATACCGGTGCCGATAGAAGTTTTATTTCTTTGAAATTTGAGTCGAAACTTGCGATGCCTCGAACTAAACTTTCCCGACCGTTCTCTGTTGAAGTCGCCAATGGCAATTCTATTACCATCAATTCCGTCGTCCGCGATTGCTCTTTTATTCTTTCTAAGCGTAAATTCTCCATCGATCTCATCCCGATGCAAATGGGTAGCTTCGATGTCATAGTAGGCATGGATTGGTTGTCTTTGCACCGTGCCGAAGTCGTTTGTTTTGATAAATTCATTCGCATTCCGCTTGTCAACGGCAAGGTTCTTAAGGTCTTTGGAAACACAACGTCTCGAAGGCTAAATCTCATGTCGTGTTCTCAATCGCAAAAGTACTTACGCCAAAAGTACGTTCCGTTTTTAGCTCTCTCGGTGACAAAAGACAAAAAGGAAAGGAAGATCCAAGAAATTCCTATTGTTCGTGATTTCCTTGATGTCTTTCCCGATGATGTTACCGGTCTTCCTCCCGTTCGTCCGATTGAATTCCAAATCGATCTTGTGCCCGGCGCGATGCCCGTGGCCAAGGCTCCTTATCGTCTAGCCCCGTCGGAAATGCAAGAACTATCAAACCAACTCGAAGAACTTTCCGATAAAGGCTTCATTCGTCCAAGCTCTTCTCCTTGGGGCGCTCCTGTTCTCTTCGTGAAAAAGAAGGATGGTTCGTTTCGTATGTGCATCGATTATCGAGAACTCAACAAACTTACTATTAAAAATCGTTATCCATTGCCACGTATTGACGACTTATTCGACCAACTTCAAGGCGCAACTTGTTTCTCCAAAATTGATCTTCGATCGGGTTATCATCAATTGCGTGTTCGCGAAGAAGACATTCCAAAAACCGCTTTCCGTACTCGATATGGACATTTTGAATTTTTGGTTATGCCCTTCGGGTTAACAAATGCACCCGCGGTGTTTATGGACCTCATGAACCGCGTTTGTAAACCATTCCTTGATAAATTCGTTATTGTCTTTATTGATGACATCCTTATCTTCTCTAAATCCAAAGCCGAACATGAACATCATTTGCGTTCCATTCTCGAGCTCCTTAGAAACGAACAACTCTATGCCAAATTCTCCAAATGTGAATTTTGGCTCGAGGAAGTTCAATTTTTGGGACATATCGTAAACGACAAAGGTATTCATGTTGATCCTGTTAAAATTGAGGCTGTTAAGGATTGGAAAACTCCAACGACTCCCACAGAAATTCGATCCTTCCTCGGTTTGGCCGGATATTATCGGCGTTTCATTCGGAATTTTTCCAAGATCTCTTTGCCTCTTACCTCTCTCACCCATAAGGGAAAACCCTTCGATTGGGGTTCGAAGCAAGAGGAAGCCTTTTGTACTCTCAAGGACATGCTTTGCAATGCTCCTATTCTAACTCTTCCCGATGGAAACGACGATTTTGTTGTATTTTGTGATGCATCCCATCAAGGACTTGGTTGTGTTCTCATGCAACGAGGTCAAGTCATCGCATACGCATCAAGGCAACTTAAGGTCAACGAGAAGAATTATACGACTCACGATCTCGAACTTGGTGCCGTCGTTTTCGCTCTCAAAATATGGAGACATTACCTTTATGGAACAAAATGTGTGGTTTTTACCGATCATAAAAGCCTTCAACACATTTTTGACCAAAAAGATCTCAACATAAGACAACGACGATGGGCAGAATTACTTAGTGATTACGACTGCGAGATTCGCTACCACCCCGGTAAAGCGAATGTTGTCGCCGACGCCCTAAGTCGAAAGGTTAATGTTAAATCCGTTCTGCTTCTAAGCGTCATTGTTCAAACTGATCTTCAAATTCGTATCCTTCAAGCTCAACGCACCTCCGTTGAGGAAGGTAACATGTATGACGAAATGTCATGTGGAGCCGAACTTCAACTCGAAACCAAACCCGATGGTCTTTTGTATTTTCTCAATCGTTTGTGGGTTCCCGATCGCGATGACCTTCGTACTTGTATTCTCGACGAAGCTCACAATTCGCACTATTCCGTTCATCCCGGTGCAGATAAGATGTACTTCGATCTTCGTGCTACCTTTTGGTGGCCGGGTATGAAAAAGGACGTAGCGTTGTTTGTATCTAAATGTCTTACTTGCTCGAAAGTCAAAGCCGAACATCAAAGACCTTTAGGTCTACTCGAGCAACCACCGATTCCCGTTTGGAAATGGGAAGACATTGCTATGGACTTTATCACCAAATTACCCAAAACCCAAAATGGCAACGATAGCATTTGGGTGATCATCGATCGATTAACCAAATCTGCTCATTTCATTCCGATCCGCGAGAAGTATTCTGTCTAGCAGCTTGCTCAAATCTATGTTCGGGAAATCGTGTGCCGACACGGTTTGCCATTGTCTATCATCTCTGACCGCGATGCCCGTTTTACCTCTCATTTTTGGCGTTCACTTCAAGAAGCTTTGGGAACACGTCTCGATCTTAGCACCGCTTATCATCCTCAAACGGACGGTCAATCCGAACGTACAATCCAAACACTCGAGGATATGCTACGAGCATGTGTTATTGATTTCGGTGGGAATTGGGATTCTCATCTTCCGTTCATCGAGTTCTCCTACAACAATAGCTACCACTCTAGCATTGATGTGGCTCCTTTTCAAGCTCTTTACGGTCGTAAATGTCGTTCCCCGATTTGTTGGAACAAAATCGGTGAAGCTCAAATCACGGGACCCGAAATGGTCCAAGAAGCCACCGACGTCATTGATCAAATCCGTAAAAATATCCTAACCGCTAGAAATCGTCAAAAGAGTTACGCCGACAAACGGCGAAAACCGATCGAATTTAATGTTGACGATCTTGTCCTTCTAAAAGTATCTCCTTGGAAGGGGGTAGTCCGTTTTGTAAAGAAGGGTAAACTAGCTCCTCGTTTCGTTGGTCCTTTTAAAATTCTTGAGCGTGTTGGGAAAGTAGCGTATCGACTTGAACTACCGCAAGAACTTGCCGGTGTTCATCCGACATTTCATGTTTCGAATCTCAAAAAGTGCCTAGCCGAGGGTAATCTTCATATACCCCTCGATGAAGTTCATGTTGATGAGTCTATGATTATGGTTTGAACGACCCGTTGAGATTATGGATCGCAACGAGAAGAAAACCAAACGTAGTCATATTCGGTTAGTAAAAGTTTGTTGGGAATCACGGCGTGGCGCGGAGTTTACTTGGGAGCGAGAAGACGTTTGCATCGTCGTCTTCATCTTAATTTCGGGACGAAATTTCCTAAAGTAGGGAATACTGTGACATTCGTCAATTTCGGGTCACTTTTGTTATGTAAACCCGACCCGTTTGTAACCCGAACATTTCAAATATATAAAATATTGGATCTTGTCATTTAAAATATATAAAATATTGTTTTTTTTATATTATGCATTGTTTGACCATTTAAACATACCCATTTTTATGCAAACCATAAAAGAATCTTTATACCCAACCCTTCACTCCTTCCCTATATATACACACCCATCTTCTTCATTTTACTCTTGCTACATCTCCAAAAAAACTCTCTCAAACTCCATAGATTCAAGGTTGTTATTTCTTATGTATTTTTGAAGTTTTGACTTCTCATGTCAAACTAACTATAGTCTTTCATTCTAACTTGTTCATCTAACATTACTAACTCTTGAATATGGTGGTACAACATATATATAATACACACCCCTTGTTTCCTTTATTTGTTACTTCACCGACTTTGGTTGGTTAAGTTTCGAATGTCATAAGGCAAGGCTTCATGGAGGACGTCGTGTTCTTGATATATATTTACACACACATAATTTATTATACATATCACTTATGACTAACTTCTAACCCTTTAGTTTGTTCATCTTATTTACAAGTTCCATGGTGTGGGTTTGTATAAGACTAACCTCGGTTTAACCGAAACTAGTCCAAACCGGAAACCGAACTTTTGTTTACTAGTTTTGTTAAAATAGTTGTTTAAATATGTTTATTGCTAGATTTGAGTTTCAAAAATCATTTTTACAAGTTCTTTGATATTAAGCATATGGAATCCATCTATGAACTCGTTGGGAGATGGAAACCGAACTAAACCGAAACTTTTGCTTAAAAGACTTGTAGTTAACTTTTTTTGTTGTAAAATTTAAGTTTTCTTCATTTATAAACCAATATACAAGTTCTATGATATTTGGGCATGTAGAAACCATCTATGAACTATTTGTGAGATGGAGACCGAACTATACCGACTTTTACTCGCTTAAGACACACAAGTGTGTTTTTAGTTATCAAGACTTGTATATTTCTTTAAAAAATAGTTTACAAACTGATTTTAATTATTTTTCTTAAGTACTTGGAATAGTTGGATCCAACTTGATCTCATAACATAGTTTGGACCGACAAAACCGAACACTCGCTTAACGTGCGTTGTTAGTTCTAAACAATAGATCTACGTACTTGGTTAAGTGTTAGTATGTTTTAATGAGTTATCTCATAACAATTAATATTTTGGAAAGTTGACTTTGGGTTCGACCATTTGTCAAGACCCGAACCGACAACCCGAACACTCGTTAAAAACCCGTTTTAGTATCTTTAGCCTAATGGAACTTGCATTTTAGCATTTTCCCCACCTTATTACTTAACATTGGTTAAGTAAATATTAAGGTTAGATACTTTAACCCGGTTTTGAGCAAACTTACATTTTTTAAAAGGGTTATTATTATAAATTCTTAAATAGTTACATTTTAAACCTTGAACTTTAATTGATTAGTTTTTGCAACAATTATTTTATTTAAAGATCTTCAAGACAACCTTTCTAAATCCAAGACTTTCTTTTATTTAGGCTTCATACGTTAAACTCGTCGTTCCGGCAAATCTCCAAATAATCAATCTTTCAAGTTTATTACTTGAACGTGAGTAACTTCATACCCCGTTTTCTATCTTTTATTTTGGGGGTGACATTTCAACTTATCTAAACTAAATGTTTTATACTTGGGTCTTAAAACACAACGTTGTTGTGTACCTTACTTGAATAATTGCTCGATTTGGTGTTCTATGCTTATTTGACTATGTGTTTTTCGCTTTTGGATGGTGGAACTATAAATCCTAGACCATTTGGCAACCCCTCATGGCAAGGTGTTGTTAACGTAATGCATTTAACGATAACTATAAAATCCTAAACTAATTGGCAACCCCTTATAGTTGGGTGTCGCTAACTTGTTAGCGATAACTATTTATCCAAGTTTATAGCTATTATTTATGGTTTTGTATACTAGTTTTGTGGCTTTTCATACTATATATCTATTGTTCAAACTTATGAATTGCTCACCAACCTTTGTGTTGATAAACTTTATTTTATGAAATGTTACAGGTTTGCATCTAGGTTGATTATGGAGTTCGGTGAAGAAAACATCACAAATACCGTTAGGATATTAGCAAAAATGAACAATATTTGATTTGCTATATTTTGTTGTATTTGAGTTATGAATATTTGGTTATGTGACATTTTCGATGTTGTGAAATGAAATGAGTTTGTTAAATATTGTCGCTTTAAATAGTGTCATGCGCTTATGAGCAATCGTTGCACCCCGGCATGTTCCGCCGCCTTTGGTCGGGGTGTGACAGATTGGTATCAGAGCCATGACAATTAAGATAGGTGGTTAGACGTAACGACCTAGAATTGTTATGCTTAGGGTCCTATACGTGTGTTCATACGTGTTTACTCTATCTAATTGTTCATATCGCATGTTTATTTATTAACTTGTTTAAAATTCAACAATATCCTAAATGATCACATACACACACTTTCATAGTATTTCCAAGGTTTCCTTACCTTAAAACGCAAAAAGTAGATTTTCATTGTGTTTTATGGATTACAAGATTAACTTGGATCCCGTTGTTTCAAATCCCTTAAAGGTTGCGTTTATTTCGGGTTTGTAGCCATCATAGGAAACGAGAAATTATAAAATGACCATTTGACAAAAAGATTCCAAGAATCGAAGGTGATTTACTTACCTGGGATGGTTGAGTTATAATGCTCGTTTTCTAGGCCATAAATCGTGTTATAAATGTCAATAATTTAAGTAATCGAATGCGAGCGTTCCGGTCGCCATCCTAATTTTCGGTGTTAAAACAATAGAACTACGGTGATTTCGTGGACTAGTGTTTTGACATGACGTTGTATCTCGATTTATTGTGTTATTATCGTTATTTGAGTCGAAAACATGAAAAAGTTTCGGTGGTTCGTACACATGTTTAGACTCCAATATGTTGTTTTATAAAACTTTTTAGTGTTGGAATATCAAGTCATGGTGGTTCATGCACGATTTTTCCAACTCTATAAATCTCAAAATCTCAAATTTTTAAGCTTTAAATTCTCAAAAAAAAAAAAAAACCATTTACTATTGTTTTCGGTTTTGTTATTTATAAACAAAGTTTTATATTTTATCTAACACTAACATCTTATCCATACTAACTCTAGGATTCACAAATCAAAAATCGAAATCTTATTTTATTTTATACACCTTTATATTCATTTCCTTTTTACCCAAAAACTTATCCCATTTTCTTTATAATTTTTTTAGCATGCCTCCGCTAAGACGCCAACCGCGCAAGAACTCCACTCGACGTATGGCCGCCATCATTGCCAAGCAAATGGCCGCTGTGATTCCCGAACTAATAACCCAAATACAAGCAAACCAACCAGCACCCGTTGTTGCACCTATTGAGCCCAAACCCGCATCCTACCTGCTTAAACAATTTACTAGTGCTAACCCGTCCGAATTCTATGGAACCAACTGTGCGACTACGTTGTTGCAGTGGTTCGAATCTGTGGAGAATGTGTTTTTACACAGCGAATGCCCCGAAGCGAAAAAGACAAACTTCGCTTCAAGCATGTTTAGGGGAACCACCCTAACTTGGTGGGGTAGTGTCATGCACCTCCAAGGTACGGATATGGCCATGGCTCTTCCATGGGCCGAGCTCAAGGCGCTGATGAAGAAGAAATTCTGTCCTAAACACGAGCTCCAAAAGCTTGAGGTAGAATTTTAGGACCTAAAACAAGAAGGTGGTGATAACGCCGCTTACTCGCTCCGTTTCCACGAGCTAAGCGTTTTTGTACCTCACTTGGTCACCCCAACCGAACGTGAAATTGACAAATATATTGGGGGTTTACCGATGAAAATCCGGGACTCAGTCATGAGTAGCAAACCCGCGAACCTTGAGGAAGCCATCACGTTAGCCGGTTGGCTATCGGAAAATCACGTGAAGGAGGGTACCCTAACCCTCAAGAAAACAATCGAGAAAGCCAAAACCGAGCCCGCTCCCCAAGCCAAGAATGAACCCGCACCACAAGCTATAAACTACTCCAACTCCTCCCGACACAAGAACAACAACAAGAAGAAACCCAAGACTAATTACCGAAACTTTGCCGTCACCCAACCTCAACCACCACAACAAGCCCAAACTCTTCCCCAAAACCGAAAACCTTATATTGGTAACTCTTCACTATGTAACACTTGCCAACTTCACCACCCAACGAACTTGCCGTGTCGCCATTGTACAATTTGTAATCGATTTGGTCACTTCCCCAACACATGCCGATCCACCCAACGAAACCAACCCAACCAACCTAACCCACCAACCCAACCGAGAAACTTTCCCCAAAATGCCCAAAACCGCTATGCACCATACCCATCAAACCAACCCCAACAACCCCGAGCTTGCTTTAATTGTGGTGATCCCAACCATTTCTGCCAAAATTGCCCACGTTTATCTTTTGCCAACCAAGCTCAAACCGTAACCATACCATACTACCAAACACAAGCTTACCAAGTTCAAACTTACCAACCCCAAATTCCCCAACTCAGTGCACCACTCATCCAACCCATCCAAACAATCCAAGCACCACCTCCACCTCCACAACAAGCACATCAAGTCAACCATGGTAATCAAGGGCGGGCGTTTATGATGAATGCAAATCAAGCTCAAGTGGCAAACGATGTTGTGAACGGTATGTTTTTGGTGAACTATCATTTGGCTTCTATTTTATTTGATACCGGTGCCGATAGAAGTTTTATTTCTTTGAAATTTGAGTCGAAACTTGCGATGCCTCGAACTAAACTTTCCCGACCGTTCTCTGTTGAAGTCGCCAATGGCAATTCTATTACCATCAATTCCGTCGTCCGCGATTGCTCTTTTATTCTTTCTAAGCATAAATTCTCCATCGATCTCATCCCGATGCAAATGGGTAGCTTCGATGTCATAGTAGGCATGGATTGGTTGTCTTTGCACCGTGCCGAAGTCGTTTGTTTTGATAAATTCATTCGCATTCCGCTTGTCAACGGCAAGGTTCTTAAGGTCTTTGGAAACACAACGTCTCGAAGGCTAAATCTCATGTCGTGTTCTCAATCGCAAAAGTACTTACGCCAAAAGTAAGTTCCGTTTTTAGCTCTCTCGGTGACAAAAGACAAAAAGGAAAGGAAGATCCAAGAAATTCCTATTGTTCGTGATTTCCTTGATGTCTTTCCCGATGATGTTACCGGTCTTCCTCCCGTTCGTCCGATTGAATTCCAAATCGATCTTGTGCCCGGCGCGATGCCCGTGGCCAAGGCTCCTTATCGTCTAGCCCCGTCGGAAATGCAAGAACTATCAAACCAACTCGAAGAACTTTCCGATAAAGGCTTCATTCGTCCAAGCTCTTCTCCTTGGGGCGCTCCTGTTCTCTTCGTGAAAAAGAAGGATGGTTCGTTTCGTATGTGCATCGATTATCGAGAACTCAACAAACTTACTATTAAAAATCGTTATCCATTGCCACGTATTGACGACTTATTCGACCAACTTCAAGGCGCAACTTGTTTCTCCAAAATTGATCTTCGATCGGGTTATCATCAATTGCGTGTTCGCGAAGAAGACATTCCAAAAACCGCTTTCCGTACTCGATATGGACATTTTGAATTTTTGGTTATGCCCTTCGGGTTAACAAATGCACCCGCGGTGTTTATGGACCTCATGAACCGCGTTTGTAAACCATTCCTTGATAAATTCGTTATTGTCTTTATTGATGACATCCTTATCTTCTCTAAATCCAAAGCCGAACATGAACATCATTTGCGTTCCATTCTCGAGCTCCTTAGAAACGAACAACTCTATGCCAAATTCTCCAAATGTGAATTTTGGCTCGAGGAAGTTCAATTTTTGGGACATATCGTAAACGACAAAGGTATTCATGTTGATCCTGTTAAAATTGAGGCTGTTAAGGATTGGAAAACTCCAACGACTCCCACAGAAATTCGATCCTTCCTCGGTTTGGCCGGATATTATCGGCGTTTCATTCGGAATTTTTCCAAGATCTCTTTGCCTCTTACCTCTCTCACCCATAAGGGAAAACCCTTCGATTGGGGTTCGAAGCAAGAGGAAGCCTTTTGTACTCTCAAGGACATGCTTTGCAATGCTCCTATTCTAACTCTTCCCGATGGAAACGACGATTTTGTTGTATTTTGTGATGCATCCCATCAAGGACTTGGTTGTGTTCTCATGCAACGAGGTCAAGTCATCGCATACGCATCAAGGCAACTTAAGGTCAACGAGAAGAATTATACGACTCACGATCTCGAACTTGGTGCCGTCGTTTTCGCTCTCAAAATATGGAGACATTACCTTTATGGAACAAAATGTGTGGTTTTTACCGATCATAAAAGCCTTCAACACATTTTTGACCAAAAAGATCTCAACATAAGACAACGACGATGGGCAGAATTACTTAGTGATTACGACTGCGAGATTCGCTACCACCCCGGTAAAGCGAATGTTGTCGCCGACGCCCTAAGTCGAAAGGTTAATGTTAAATCCGTTCTGCTTCTAAGCGTCATTGTTCAAACTGATCTTCAAATTCGTATCCTTCAAGCTCAACGCACCTCCGTTGAGGAAGGTAACATGTATGACGAAATGTCATGTGGAGCCGAACTTCAACTCGAAACCAAACCCGATGGTCTTTTGTATTTTCTCAATCGTTTGTGGGTTCCCGATCGCGATGACCTTCGTACTTGTATTCTCGACGAAGCTCATAATTCGCACTATTCCGTTCATCCCGGTGCAGATAAGATGTACTTCGATCTTCGTGCTACCTTTTGGTGGCCGGGTATGAAAAAGGACGTAGCGTTGTTTGTATCTAAATGTCTTACTTGCTCGAAAGTCAAAGCCGAACATCAAAGACCTTTAGGTCTACTCGAACAACCACCGATTCCCGTTTGGAAATGGGAAGACATTGCTATGGACTTTATCACCAAATTACCCAAAACCCAAAAAGGCAACGATAGCATTTGGGTGATCATCGATCGATTAACCAAATCTGCTCATTTCATTCCGATCCGCGAGAAGTATTCTGTCGAGCAGCTTGCTCAAATCTATGTTCGGGAAATCGTGTGCCGACACGGTTTGCCATTGTCTATCATCTCTGACCGCGATGCCCGTTTTACCTCTCATTTTTGGCGTTCACTTCAAGAAGCTTTGGGAACACGTCTCGATCTTAGCACCGCTTATCATCCTCAAACGGACGGTCAATCCGAACGTACAATCCAAACACTCGAGGATATGCTACGAGCATGTGTTATTGATTTCGGTGGGAATTGGGATTCTCATCTTCCGTTCATCGAGTTCTCCTACAACAATAGCTACCACTCTAGCATTGATGTGGCTCCTTTTCAAGCTCTTTACGGTCGTAAATGTCGTTCCCCGATTTGTTGGAACAAAATCGGTGAAGCTCAAATCACGGGACCCGAAATGGTCCAAGAAGCCACCGACGTCATTGATCAAATCCGTAAAAATATCCTAACCGCTAGAAATCGTCAAAAGAGTTACGCCGACAAACGGCGAAAACCGATCGAATTTAATGTTGACGATCTTGTCCTTCTAAAAGTATCTCCTTGGAAGGGGGTAGTCCGTTTTGTAAAGAAGGGTAAACTAGCTCCTCGTTTCGTTGGTCCTTTTAAAATTCTTGAGCGTGTTGGGAAAGTAGCGTATCGACTTGAACTACCGCAAGAACTTGCCGGTGTTCATCCGACATTTCATGTTTCGAATCTCAAAAAGTGCCTAGCCGAGGGTAATCTTCATATACCCCTCGATGAAGTTCATGTTGATGAGTCTATGATTATGGTTGAACGACCCGTTGAGATTATGGATCGCAACGAGAAGAAAACCAAACGTAGTCATATTCGGTTAGTAAAAGTTTGTTGGGAATCACGGCGTGGCGCGGAGTTTACTTGGGAGCGAGAAGACGTTTGCATCGTCGTCTTCATCTTAATTTCGGGACGAAATTTCCTAAAGTAGGGAATACTGTGACATTCGTCAATTTCGGGTCACTTTTGTTATGTAAACCCGACCCGTTTGTAACCCGAACATTTCAAATATATAAAATATTGGATCTTGTCATTTAAAATATATAAAATATTGTTTTTTTTATATTATGCATTGTTTGACCATTTAAACATACCCATTTTTATGCAAACCATAAAAGAATCTTTATACCCAACCCTTCACTCCTTCCCTATATATACACACCCATCTTCTTCATTTTACTCTTGCTACATCTCCAAAAAAACTCTCTCAAACTCCATAGATTCAAGGTTGTTATTTCTTATGTATTTTTGAAGTTTTGACTTCTCATGTCAAACTAACTATAGTCTTTCATTCTAACTTGTTCATCTAACATTACTAACTCTTGAATATGGTGGTACAACATATATATAATACACACCCCTTGTTTCCTTTATTTGTTACTTCACCGACTTTGGTTGGTTAAGTTTCGAATGTCATAAGGCAAGGCTTCATGGAGGACGTCGTGTTCTTGATATATATTTACACACACATAACTTATTATACATATCACTTATGACTAACTTCTAACCCTTTAGTTTGTTCATCTTATTTACAAGTTCCATGGTGTGGGTTTGTATAAGACTAACCTCGGTTTAACCGAAACTAGTCTAAACCGGAAACCGAACTTTTGTTTACTAGTTTTGTTAAAATAGTTGTTTAAACATGTTTATTGCTAGATTTGAGTTTCAAAAATCATTTTTAAAAGTTCTTTGATATTAAGCATATGGAATCCATCTATGAACTCGTTGGGAGATGGAAACCGAACTAAACCGAAACTTTTGCTTAAAAGACTTGTAGTTAACTTTTTTTGTTGTAAAATTTAAGTTTTCTTCATTTATAAACCAATATACAAGTTCTATGATATTTGGGCATGTAGAAACCATCTATGAACTATTTGTGAGATGGAGACCGAACTATACCGACTTTTACTCGCTTAAGACACACAAGTGTGTTTTTAGTTATCAAGACTTGTATATTTCTTTAAAAAATAGTTTACAAACTGATTTTAATTATTTTTCTTAAGTACTTAGAATAGTTGGATCCAAAATAGTCCATTTGAAGAGAGAGATTCCCAAAATAGTCCATACAAACTTATCTCTAACGTGACATTGGTAATCGTGACGTGAGATTTGTTAGCCACTCACAGTGTGACACGTGTAAAGGTACGTGAAAGTTACTCTCAAATCTGTCTGCGCCGATAGTTTTATAGCCAAAATCATTTTCTGAAAAATCATGGTTTTCGAATTAAAGTTATCGGCCCCGTGAGTTTTCAAAAAAAGAAAAAATTCGTGTTTTTTTTAAATTCATCTCCTCCAATGTATGTCAGGTGAATTTCGTCTCCTACGAGAAATTTCAAAAAAGTTACAAAAAAAACGATACTTTTCCAATAAATTTAGTCTTTTTAGATGATTTTCAAAATAGTTTAAAAAAAACGATAATTTCTCAATGAATTTAATCTCCTAAGATGATTTTCATAAAAGTTTTAAAAATATGGTAAGTGTTAAAAATGTGGTGGATGGTGGATGATGGTGGTGGGTGGTGGTGGTGATGGTGGTGGGCGGTTGATGGTGGTGGTGGGTGGTGGATATGATTTTCAAAAAAGTTTTATAGACAACTATTCTTTTTATGCAAAAAAAGATAACTTTAATCTAAAAACCATCGAATTTAAATAATTTAGAACAAAATCCATCTTTTCTGACAACTCTTCTTTTTATGCAAAAAACGATGAAATTCCCCTGAAATGCATCGGAGGCGATGAGTTTCAAAAAACGTGGAAACCGATAGCTTTTGATAACTCATGGGGCCGATAACTTTAATTCGAAAACCATAGTTTTTCAGAAAAAGATTTTGGCCAGAAAACTATCGGCGCAGACAGATTTGGGAGTAACTTTCACGTACCTTTACACGTGTCACACTATGAGTGGTTAACTAAATCTCACGTCACGATTACCAATGTCACGTTGGAGATAAGTTTGTATGGACTATTTTGGGAATCTCTCTATTCAAATGGACTATTTTGGGAATCTCTCTTTTCAAATGGACTATTTTGGGAATTACCCCTTAGTGACCTATGTTTAAATAGATATTTAATTACGTGTGTACTTTAAATTTCGTAGAATAAATACAATATTTATAATTTTACAATTTGTAAAACATTATTGTTAGGCTCGAGTCCCGGTGCCCTACATTGTCGGTGGATTTACTCATAAACACAGTTCTAAATATTATAGTGAATTAAAACTTTTCACAGAATAATAAAAGTCAACTATTTCTTACAACCATACAATACTTTGTCTTAAAACATCACAAATTGTCTCAACATAACACATAAAAATAAAGCATCTTGTCTTCCTTCTTTAGATGCCAGCTATTCAGTCCATACCATGTGCCATCATCAAGCCAGCTCTTTTAACTTATTAACCTGCGTGCATACTAACAGTCGGCTATTAGTTTTTTCGTAAACAAATGATTTTAACATAATTGTCAAACAAATAGTGGTTGCTAAAAATAAAACACGTTTTTTTCTCAATTTATTCATTTTTTTCGTAAAATAACTATTATTAAACATGAAATGTTTTCTTAATTTATTCATAACTAGGTTAGGAACCCGTATATTACACGGGTTGGACAATGAAAACGGTATAATTGATAAATCTTTAAATACGTTATATGATTAAAATTACGTATTACATATAATATTGAAAAACGAAAAGTTCATAAATCTCTAAACTACAAATAAGTTGCAAATTATATATATATATATAAATAAATTTATCAAGTTTTACCGAAACATTAACAAACCATACTTTATATAACAACAAAGCATATACAAATCATATACAATTTTTTTTATTTGAACTAATTGCTAGTTTTCCTAATAATTGATGAGGTCATCCGATGTCCAATTATTGCTTCTACTATTACTCGCAACTCACAACAAAAAATAACCACCCCTAACCATGATTTAATACCCAACACTTGTCTCATTCATTTAATTCAATTTCTAAATTCATAATCAGCCAATAGATCGAAAGAAAGAGAAAAAAAAAGTAAGGAAAGAATGGCTAAATTTATTTATGCTTGATTTCAAAATAATAAGGCTTTTGTATTCATATGTGACACCCATATTACTAATCAAAATATTGGACAAGAAGTGTTCCGGTTCCAACTGGTTCATACATAATTAGTCACTTTGACCTTCTACCCAACCTGCTTGTGTTTTTAATCTTGTAAATAAGGTTTTTTGGTCAAAATAACCTAAAATAATCTGATTAGTTGGTTTCTACCCAACTCACTAATGCTAATTTTTATGATCATGTTTTTATCATGGTAACATCCAACTTTGTCATTGACAAAGGGGATCTATTGCACGCAACTTGGATCAAAAATAAAAACCAAGAGTCAATATATTTCAGGTTTGTGAGAAGAGTAAATAAGTCATTTGGGCAATCATAATCAATAAAAGGGGTGGTGTAATGAACATGACTTTATAATATGAATCAAACTCCCTTAGGGGTTCATTCAGATGTAAACATCTGATTCATTCAAACTTCAGACTATTTGTTCTAAACAGAAAAACATCTGAATGGTTAAAATTAGGTCTGAATCATTCAGACTTATTATTGCTGCTGAATGGGACAGAGGCTCATTCAGATCTGAATAAACCAAACAACCCCTTTGTTGTAATCCACAATAAGGCTAAATAAGGAATGGATGGGATAATGATAAGGCTAGATAAGAAATGTTTTAAATCTTAATTAAATTTTAGTTTTAAATTAATAAATTTAATTAAAAATTATAGGTTAAACATGAGAGTGCCACTTGGCAAACTATTAGGCCAACTAAGGAGTTTGTGGTTTAACCAACATATTTGTTTATTATAATAGTAGATATTCCTATAAGGAAAAAGCGTTTTCTAAATATTTCTATGCTTAAAGTTTAATAGAAGTAAATTTCTATTTTCATCACTACTAAATTAGCATGTGCGGAATATGACGAAAAATTTAATCTCCTAAGTAGATGCAATTGTCTAAATGAGTAAAAAAAGTATAGCTACAAAGGAAACGGGTCAAATGAATACACATTGAAAGAAACATAAAAGATAAAGAGCACAGTCTATCAAAAAAATATTAAATTATTATTATTATTATTATTATTATTATTATTATTATTATTATATGCATTCAATAATTATTTAACATAATTTATTCACAAAAGAGTTATAAAAAATGGATGAGAAAGCTTTGGCTAATTCCTGAATGATATATATTATGAATCAACTATATGTCAAACACACTTGAATGAAAATTAACATGTTATTGAATATTTATTAAAACTTTATTTTAAAGATCAATTAATTATAGTATGAAAGACTAAATTTAGGTTTTTGATTGTCATAACAATTTGTTTTGTAACATAATTTTATAATATACTTATAAAAAGAAATGTCTTATATATTGTTAATCTTTTAAGATTGATGTGTAATAAATGTTTAAAATTGATGTGGAAATAAAAACGGGTATTATCTAAGAGTAATAAACATTACAGTTATTGATGTGTAATAATTATCTTATATAGAGTTCATCTTTTGAAACAACATTAAGATAAAAGTTTTGTTGAATCGACATTGTAAAATTGTTTTATTGATTTGGATACTAATTTACTTTGTTTGCTAATTATTGTACTAATGGTATAAGTTATAAAATATTTTAACTTTTTATTTATCTTTGTTAGTCTTTGTATGTTTTTGTATTTGATTCAAATAAGTTATGATGTCTTATAAGTCATGAGTTGGTTTGCTGCAAATGTGTAGCTGTTCCACGCGACCAGCCTGCCTCTCCCTGGCTGCACCGCGTGGCGTGCCTAGGGGTGGTGGGTTGGTCAAATGTTTTGAGTTTTGGCGAGTTTGGTATATGAAGTTTGTTTTAAGTCGTTTTAAGCATTAAAAAAGCGTTTTAAAATACCGTAAAGAACCTTAAAAGTAAACGAAAAGTATGAGACATGATTATAACTTAAAATACACTATTTTATTAATATTAAAGGATTCGGAAAACAAAACGGGTCGGGTTTTCCATACAAGTATAAATATGAATCAAACCGAAAACAACAAATATCTAAGGTAAGTCGACTTCGGTAGGAAACAGAAGCAATTGGTTTTTATAATTTACTGGGTACATCCTCGTATCCTATAAGTGGCCATATGTATCACATGCGCTTAAATAAACCTTTTTGTGACCGTTATTTAAGGTGATCAGGAACTTAAATTCTTATAATACTATAAAATCAAAAATTCGTAAACATGATATGCATTAGTTGTCTCCACGTTTCCAAAGTTCCTTTATAAAAAATTGAGTCGTTTTGGGGTATATACACGCTTACTCCAATTTTTAATTGGCATGCATATTGTTAAAAATATATATATTTCTTGTTTGGCATAAGTGCATAGGGTAAAGTTAAAATTTAAAATGAGAAGTGTGAGAAAGATTTTTAACTATTTAAAAATAAATTAAAAAAACAATAAAAAAATCATAACTCAAATTATAAATTTAAAACGAAAAAAATAAAAAAAACTAAAATCTTTCCGCCATAAATCCCGTTAAAAAAATACAATAAATACAAAAAAAAATTAACGAAAAAACACGATGGTGAGATCAAATACACAATGACGAAAATGAACAAAAAAACACAATTATAACTAAAAAAACACAATAGATTACAAAATATAACACAATGCCGAACAAAATGTAGCACAAAGTTGAGTAATATAACACAATATAAAAAAAAGACACAATATAAAAAAAAGACACAATCAATGACGAAAATAAACAAAAAGACAGGACGACTTTTTTTACTTACCATTGTGTTTTTTTTGTGAGAACGAGAATGACGGTGAAAACATTTTTGTGTTTTTTCTTTTTCCATTTTTTATTATATTTTGAGTTATAATTTTTTTATTTATAATTTTTAACTTTTTTTAAAGGTTTTTTCTATGACTGTAAATGCTGTGTTTCTCACGCTTCTCAATTTTCTTTTAATAGAATAACTTGACCCTGAGTGTATAACCTAAAACTTGATAAATAGACCAAACAATAGAAGATCCCAAGAAGTAAACCATGATTCCTTTGGTGTATGCTCTCGCCATGTTACTCCTACTCATATTTCTCATCAAATCACTCTACATTAATCCACAAACCACCACCAACAAAAACCACAAGAAGCTACCACCTTCACCACCAAAACTGCCGGTGATCGGCAACCTCCACCCGGCCCACTCATTCACCGCTCACTCCACTCATTATCCCAAAAACACGGCGGTCCGCTAATGCTAATCCATATGGGCTCAGTCCCAACTCTGGTGGTCTCATCAGCCGATGCAGCACGCGAGATAATGAAATCCCAAGACCTCATATTTTCGGACCGACCCAATACAGTACTCTTCAGGCGGCTTCTTTGTGACTTTAAAGACGTGTCGGTGGCGCCTTATGGCGAGTACTGGCGGCAAGTGAAGAGTATTATGGTTCTCCATTTATTAAGCAATAAAAAAATCGAAGCGCATAGTAAGGTTAGGGAAGAAGAGATTGCTATTATTGTTGAAGAGATTAACAAATGTTGTACGTTGCATGGGACATTGGTGGACTTGAGTGATATGTTTTTGACGTTTACGAATGCGGTGGTGTGTCGGGTGACGTTCGGAAAGAAGTACGGCGAAGGGGAGGATAAGAAGAGGTTTAGGAAGATGTTGGGGGAGTTTTTTGAGGTGTTGAGTGGTCTTAAGTTGGAGGATTTGGTTCCTGAGCTTGAATGGGTGGATAGGTTGAGAGGGTTTGATGCTAGAGTTGAGAGGATTGCTAACCAGATCCATGCGTTTGTGGATAGTGTGGTGGAGGAGCGGATATTGGCGGTTGATGGTGGTGATTACGGCGGAGAAGCCTTCGTTGATGTATTGCTTAAGATCCAAAAGGATGACACGAGAGGGGTGGTTCTCGACGGGGTGGCCATTAGAGCACTCGTGCTGGTAACTCAAATTCTGTCTTTAGTTACATTGTCGAGCACAAGCCAAGGTAAACTCGTTCGTTAGTTGGCTCGTTGGCTCACCTGGTTTAAGGCGTTTAAAATAAAGCCTAAATTTTAAAACATATCTATTCAAACCAAATTACATTATTGGTTATATATATTACTACGTAAAAAATACAAATTTAAAAAAATATATAAATAATCGATGTGGCTCGAGATTTTGACCAGTGAGTCTTGGGTTTAACATTTCAGGTCGTGAAGGTAAACGAGTCAAACCCAAACCTGAACCCACCGTGACTAACTTAAACTGACTCTGGGCTCAACTTGGGTTGTTTATAACCCTAACCAGTACTTACCAATTACCATTTTGAATAATCATAAAAATCAAAATTGAAAATTAAGTCAATCAATGAGAGATAGAAATCAGATCTCAACACATGGGGTTGAATTTTTAAATGTATAAATTACTGATAAATCTGATTAGGATCGAATATTATATACTAAAAATATCAGCACGGAGGATTTGATCTTAATCTTAAATCTTAATCTTATCTTAAATTTATAATATATGTAAATCAAACCTTTAAAAACTTTCCGATTACTCCTTACATTCTCTCAAACCACCATATTGCATTATTTGTATACGGAGCCAAACCCGGATAACTTTTTAACGGGTCATAACATCTCATTAAATTAAAAAATAATCTCATCAAGTAATTGATATGAAAATATAGGTATATAATAAAAAATAATATTCATTTAAAAAAAAAGATATATTATAATTAAAAAACAATTTTATAGTAAAAAAAGATAAACGAGTCATGAATATCACCAAACCCAAATAACTTTTAATCTGTGTTATAAGTTATAACATTTCATTTATTTTTGAAACACTTTAATCATTAAACTTTAAGTATATTATAAATTTCCTTATAATAAATAAAATTAAAATCCAAAAAACTATATAGATATATATTATAAACGAATAATGTAAAACAATCCCCACAATATGAAGGAATAAAATCTAGTATATACATATACGTACTATGTGATCTATCATCCATCTAAAGTTCTAATTACGAACCTACGTACCGGCTAAACAAGGTGATCAGTTACTCGGGCCTATATTGAACTATGAGTATGTGAATTGAGAGTAAGCTTTATAAATAAAGTATGAGTGGGTTCAAAAGCTTAGACATACCTATTATTTATATAATTTTTATTTACTATATTAAATATTAATCTCTAACATCACCTAAGAACTTGTTTATTAATTTTAGTAGTTAGGTTATATTTTTCTCTTAATACATATTTAGGGATGATCTCAGGTTTATTTTTCGTCATAGTTATTCCTAAACATGATTAATATGGATTTATAGGTCATTCTTTATAGGTTAATGACTCAATTAATTCCTTACTATTTTGTGTAGGATGCTTATACTGCTGGAACAGACACAACAACAACGGTATTAGAATGGGCATTCACAGAACTTTTAAAACATCCTAGGGTTTTTAAGAAAGTACAAGATGAAGTGAGGACGATTTTAAAGGGAAAACAACAAATAAACCAAGAGGATATACATAACATGAAGTACTTGAAAGCTGTTTTGAAGGAAACGCTTCGTCTTCATCCACCAATTCCAACTCTAGTTCCTCGAGTAGCGAGACAAGATGTAGAAGTCATGGGCTATGATGTTGCAAAAGGAACCACGATTATCACTAACGCATGGGCCATTGGAAGAGACCCTAAAGTTTGGGATGATCCAAATGAGTTTCGACCCGAAAGGTTTTTGGAGTGTACTATTGATTTTAGAGGTCATGATTTTGAATTGGTTCCATTTGGCTCCGGGAGGAGAGGATGCCCAGGAATTTCATTTGCAATGACTACAAATGAGTATATGTTGGCTAATCTTTTGCACAAATTTGTTGGGAGTTGCCAAATGGAGTGAAGGAAGATGATTTAGATATGAGTGAGCAACAAGATCTTATCACTCGTAGAAAAGTTCCTCTTTTGGTTATTGCGAAACCAGTTACAGGACTAACAACATGTACTTAAAAATTTCAAGTGATCATTAATTGACGCTATTTATGAGTTTGTATTATCAAATTCTAAGGTCCATATAAACTGATATACAAATAATGTAACAATATCCTATCTAAATTTTTTATATGTTTATAATACATGAAAACCTTGATTTCATATATTATATACTGTTTTTACCAAGATTATTTTATATTAATCATAATCATCAAGCGTGACTTTTTTTTTTGTTGTCTAAGGGGACGTCACCCATAGCCGAGTGGCTTCATTTGATTAGCCTACATCTCTCTTTTCCTTTGACGCCACCAATCTACTAGCGGTCTCCGTTTGTCAACCCCCCTCCCCTCATCACACACACGCGTAACGGTTAACATCTCCCAAAAGTACCATGGGTGACACCTTGACAACCCTTGGGCACATTTATCGACTTAAGACCGAATTTACAACCCGATTCATAACGTATACAAGGCCTTCATAAGAAAGCCCATTGTGAAGGATGCACGGCCCATTAA
Source organism: Bidens hawaiensis (assembly GCF_021521415.1). NCBI lineage: Eukaryota > Viridiplantae > Streptophyta > Magnoliopsida > Asterales > Asteraceae > Bidens > Bidens hawaiensis. The sequence continues at coordinate 122,443 of NW_027497981.1, read as the reverse complement.
TATCTCTTCCCATGTTAGTGTCATTCTATCTCTATCCTAGTATCCTTATCTAAACTAAGCTAAACCCTTGATGGAAAGTACAAGGTCTTGTCTTGCAAAACCCATATCCAACCTCGTATCTATGTCACTCAGCTGCTGTCTAATCTCACCATGCACACCTACCCTCGCCGGAAAACACCTCATCTCCACACCTCTCAAGCCCATCAAACTCCACCTCTCTACTTCTGTTTCTCTACACACAAAACCCAATATTATAACATTTGTTTCTGCCCAAAAGGAACTAGTTCTTGAAGAAGAACAAGAATTCGAAGGTTTATCGGATTGGGAAGCTGATGCAGTCGGAGACGCCGGAACCGGAGGTGAAGAGGAGGAGGAGTATTTAGAGCCAGCGGAAGGTGCTAAGGTTTATGTGGGGAACTTGAGTTATGATGTTGATAGTGAGAAACTGGCTCATCTTTTTGAACAAGCTGGTGTTGTTGAGGTTTCTGAGGTAATTACTGTTAAGGTTTGGATCAGATATAAATTAAGGAAAATTCTCAAAATGATCCAACTCAGGAGAGAGAGAAAAAAAAAATAATTCCAACTATATCAAAATTCCCAAAAAAAAACCCTTAAAATATGTACTGAGAAGACGCATTGAAAAAATAAACGATCATATTTTTTAACCAGTTAAAATGTGACATGTGTAAAGGTACTGACACACCAGACGAGATTTTTAAATCCGAACATATTTTTAAGTTAATTAACCTTTTAAAAAACCGTCTCAGATGGTTTTTTTTTGTTTCTCGTCTGATACGTTCAAATTATATTTTTCTTAAGAAAAGAGCTTTATGAATTTCGTCTTCCAAGACGCATTTTGACCTAATTTCGTCTTCCAAGTTCATGTTATTATGTTTCTTATTTGGTAAGTTTTAAATTAAATTATTATTTAAATCTAATATAATCTTCATCTTCTTTCTTCCACCTTCTTCCATTATCATCTTCAATCAAGTATATTTCTAGTTAGAAACGGATTTCAAATTTAAGATTTTACATGACTGCATACATGTGGAGGAGGAAATTAAATGGGTTTTTCAATTAGATCGGCCTACTGAATTATAATATCGGCCTACTGAATAATTTGGCAAATGGCAACCTAACTAAAAATACTTTCAATGATGGATAATATACTTGATTGAAGATGAAAATGGAAGAAGGTGGAAGAAAGAAGATAAAGATTATATTAATTTTTAATAATAATTTAATTTAAGAAAGTGGGGTCCATCTGAATCCTAATTAAAAATATAGTCGGATTAGACGGAATATTCAAAGATTTAGTCGGTCAAGATGGAATACCAATAATCCTATCGGTCCAGACGATATTTAAACTTTTATAACCACCAGATAAGAAACTTGGGAATATGAACTTGGAAGACGAAATTCAATCTAAATGCGTCTTGAAAGACGAGATTCAGAAAACTCTTTTTTCAAGAAATAATTAATATGAACAGACCAGGCGAGAAACATAAAAAAACCGTCTGGAGAGACGGTTTTTTAAAAAGTGAGTTAAGTATAAAATTTGGTCGGACCAGACGAGATTTTTAAAAATCTCGTCTGGTGTGTCAGTACCTTTACACGTGTCACATTTTGACTGGTTAAAAAATATGGTCGTTTATTTTCCCAATGCGTCTTCTCAGTACATATTTTAAGGATTGTTTTGGGAATCTTGATATAGTTAGGATTATTTTTTTTTCTCTCTCTCCTTATTTAGATCATTTTGGGAATTTTCCCTATAAATTAACGTGCTAACTGTGTGAATTAAGTAGTGTAATTAAATATGCAGTGTAGTGTAATTATGGTGTAGTATACAATGTAATTACATAATTAAACTACTTGTATTTATAATTACACTACTTGATTCGCTCAGTTAGCACGTTAATTTTATTTGTACGTTAGGGTAAAGTTATTGTACAATAATTGTTTAACGTACAATATCTAAGCTAACCACGCTCCAAGCCATTTTACAAAACGCTCAAGCCAAAAACTAAAAAACGCTTAGTGTAAATATCCAATACGCTCAAATCCATAAGTTTTACATAAATACACTCAAGAAATCCATAATATGCTCAAAAACGGTTTTCGTGAAGAAAAGTAAAAAAATGATCGATTAATGATCCAAATCTGTTTTTTTTGGTAAACAGATGATTAATTGGATATATATTACGATGTTGAGATTTTGTGATGTGATTTCATGGATCAATTTCATGAATATAGGTATTTTTGTACTTAAACAATTATTGTGTTATGCCTTTTATCTACTGTTACATTTATACAAATTTATGGTTTTTGGGTTATGGGTTTTTGATTGAAATGAAAGGTTTGTTGGTGGTTTAGGTTATTTATAACAGGGAGACTGATCAAAGTAGAGGCTTTGGGTTTGTGACTATGAGTAGTGTTGAAGAAGCAGAGAAGGCTATTGATATGTTTAATGGTTATGTAAGTTTCTTCATTGCTTTTGTCTTTTTAAAGTTTCTAGCTTTAATACAATACAAATGTTTTAAAAACCGGACTGATTGTCGAACAACCACATTATTGATTTAATTATTGAATAAATATTGAGCAATCACACTTTTGGTTTAGTGGTCAACTTTAAAACTTTATTTATTACATAAAGTTTAAATAGTATAATGTTATGTTTTCTATTTAAGATAATAAATGAAACACTGGTTCTTAACTGAAATGAGACCAATAATTTAGTAATGAGAGGCATCAAGTTCAAATCTTATAATCCAAAAGAATATTTTTGTAAAAGAAAAGAAAAGGGTACTCAAAAGCGGTCCCAATCAATGAACGAATTCACCCACCCTTCGTAAAAAACCGACAGGTCCAAGTGTCAGTTCAATCCGTGCCAACCCAACTAGTTATGGGTCTGGATCCCAGTCCGTTCTGGTTTTAAGTTTTTAGTAGTTTTTACAACAATGATGAAAACCAATGTTATCAATATGTTGTGATCATGTTTGACCATAAAATAAGCAAGGATTGTGAATTTTTGAAAGTCAAATTGATTTTGTTTTGTTTGAAACAGGAATTAGGAGGCAGGAGCTTGACTGTGAACAAGGCTGCTGCAAAAGGATCAAGACCCGAGCGTGCAGAGCGCTCACCTCAGAATTCTGGACCATCATACACAATGTATGTCGGGAACCTACCATGGGACGTGGATGGTGAGCGCCTAGAGCAGATTTTCAGAGAGCACGGGAAGGTGGTCAATGCACGAATTGTTTACGATAGAGAAAGTGGCCGATCACGTGGTTTTGGGTTCGTGTCAATGTCGTCTGAAAGTGAAATGAATGATGCTATTGAAAATCTTGACGGACAGGTATTGTAGTTACTTTCTAAACCTCTTAAGAATTTACCATTTCACCCCCCACCCACGAATAAAGCTCATGTTTATATACTGCGTATGTGTTTGTTGGTTGCAGAATCTGAGTGGGAGAGCTATCAGAGTGAATGTAGCGGAAGAGAGACCAAGACGTGGTGGTTTTTGACCGAGGGGAACTTGATTAGTCCCCTCCGGGGTGCGGTATTTATTTCTTTTTATAAGGTTTACGTCGGCTAATAGTTTTGTTTAGGACATATAGAGTGTAGTTGTCAAAATTTAATATCAGTCACCACTTTTGCGGATGTTACCCGGTAAAGTGAACTTGCAAGTTGTGACTTGCGAGTATAATCGTGATAACAAGTGTATTGAAACCGACATAATAAATTATAAATGAGCGCCTACTGAAACGTTATCATCAACGGACCTGATTATGCTAACAGTAGCCCCGCAGCTCAGTATGCACTTTAAGTGCAAAAGTCTCAGTATGCATACTTTCACAGAACCGTCCTCATTCTTATCAACAATTTTCAATTCCTGAAATTTGTTTCCGACTGGAATCACCAACCCCCCTGGTTTTAACTGATCAACAAGCGGTACTGCCCCAATATGAATAGCATCATATGGTGCAAACGTGGGCCACCCTTCTCTGCCATCTGTCGTCATACATATAAATGTCACAAATCATTACTTGAAATAAATTGTTATAAAATTCATTCAAATAAGTGTCATCATGTCATGACTCCCCACCAACATGCAAGGCGACATGTCCGTCTTTGAGTAATGGAGCAGCTGCACTTTTTTCAACATTCTTATGTGATGTTGCAACCAGCTCAGGTATATGTTTGACACCGATTGCCCGACCCTGAGGGCCGACCATAAGTGCAAAACATGCGGTCAAGTGCCCGGTTCCTACAAAGGTTCAATAAGGCAATATTGATCAGTGAGAAGAACCTAACCACTTTCGACATATAATACTAATCGATCAAATTGACAAAAAAAAAGTAGAAAATACCTGAACCAACATCTAAAGCATGCATCCCAGGCTGTAAATAGTTCAACAACTGAAGGCAAGTAGCATGCATATGAGGTGCAGAAATGGTGGCATTAAAACCTATTTGCAGGGGACTGTCTTCGTAGGCTTGGGATCCGTCAGGTACAAACAACCGCCCTATCAAACAGTCTCCATAACTTCAGCTACTTTCTTTGACTGAATGATTCCATAATGCTGCAAATGCTCCACCATGTCTTTATTCTTCTTATATATGCTACTTCCTGCCCAGAACTGCTGTTGTATGCAAACATAAAACAGTATTGAGCTAAAAAGTAACACACGGAACCTTTGTATTGAGCTCCACCATGTCTTTATTCTTATATATGCTACTTCCTGCCCAGAACTGCTGTTGTATGCAAACATAAAACAGTATTGAGCTAAAAGTAAAACAGTATTGCCGCAACGGGTTTGGTGGGCTTGGGTCATGTTTCAGACCGAGTTACCCGTTCATTGACGAATGGGTACGTACACGTCTGACACCGCACTACATGCATATTATAGTCAGGCTATGTGCGTACTATAGTGAGGTCACCACTTATGCGTTCGATGTCGTGTTTTGAGCGTGTACCTCGCCGCATCGCGCAGGCACCAAGCTAGTAAACTAGGCACTGGCCCGTGTTACACACGAATAGCAATATTTCAAACATCATATATATGTAGATATTATAAGAATTTTTTACCTTGTTTTCTAAAAGAAAATATGTATAAATGGTGAAATGAGAAATTGTATAAATATACAAATAACTGAATTGCTAAAATACTAGCCATATTGAAAAAGGTAACATAAAATTAGTTATAAATAATTAATTGTGGTCAAAATCGGTTTTTAAATCATTTAAAAGTAGGGGTGAGTAGAAAACAGAAATTAACCGACCGAAAGCGAATTAACCGAAAAAACCGCACCGGAAAAACCCGAACCGAAGCATTAACCGACAGTTATTCTTTTGTTTTCTTGAAAAACCGAATTTTCGGTTTCGATTTGGTTATCCATCTTTAAAAAACTGAACCAAACCGATTGATGGTGAAAAAGATTATCAAGATGACGAGTAATGGAATAAACTTTGAAGATAAAGAAGATGATAAATAAATATTGAGACTCAACTTATATTATTTTTTAATTAAAAACTTTGTTGAATTCTAAACTATTTTTAGAAACTTTGTATTCGTATAGTTTCACGTAACACGTGCGTATTTTTTGTTTTTTGAATTCTGTATATATGTGGTACTCTAATACGTTCTTATACAAGCTTAAAATATGCATTTTCATTTTTAATTTTTTTTTGCAATGTCTACACGTAATTGAAAAAAAAAACCAAAAATAACCAGAAAGCCGAACGGTTTGTATATTCAAATAACTGATTACTTCGGTTTCGTTTTGGGATCTGCCTATTAATCGAACCGAACCATGCTCAGCCCTATTTAATAGGAAATAGTTGGTTATGTTATAGAAAACATTAATTTGTGAGGTTATGATTATAGAAAACATTAATTAGTAAATTATGTAGCAATTAGAAAACATTAATTAATGAATTATGTGACAATTTTATAGATGGAAACCAAATGATTTGAAAGTCTAAATAAACATGCTAGTTAAATGTTATGTGAATATCTTGTATTGTTTTAGTAATATAACAAGATAAGATGATACCCCAATTTATCATGCTAGTTGTGAATTTGCCATCGCGTGGTTTTAAAATTGAAATCTACGCTTATTAGTGTTGCGTACCAAATATATGATAAGGAATTAATATATCTTATCATACCTCTACTAGTTAATTTATCCATCTATCTAAAAATAAATACCTGACAAAAAATTCTATGTGTCGCTCTCTGGTCGCTCTCCACTCACTATTAAGTGAACAGATTATTTGATTTGTGATTTGAGTCTTCTCATGTGATTGGCCCGAATTTACGGGTAGGAGTGTCACCAAACCCGAATAGTCCTTAGATTATAATATCTCATTTATTTGTGAAATTATTTCATAATTTCGTGGGCCATGGGTCTCACCAAACCCGAATACCCCCTTAAACGAGTTATAACATCTAAATAACACATTAATCATCAAACAATATTTTTTGCGGGTCACGGGTTTCACTAAACCTAGTCAAGCATCTCCATCATCGGTTAACTTCCGATTACCACCCACCATTGTCAACCTCCCCTCTTATGCATCAACCACCATCGTCACCTACATCAACCGCCCTTTTTCATAAGACAAATATTTATGTATATGATTGTTCATTTAAAAAAATCAACATGTTCGTGTTTTTTCATGTCCGTTCGTTAAAAATCTAAAAAAACTTACAAATCTCAAATGAAATAGCTCAAACGCTAAAAAATATAATGAACGTAATAAACTAATATATACATATTAAATCAAAACAAAACAATGTTAAAGAATAAAACAAATCTTACAAAATACAAAATACAAAATAGTAATACAATTAAAAATAAAAACTTAAATAAGCTACCCATAACATGAGGGACTCTTAGTATATAATTTTTAAATTACCTTTTAAATTTAGAAAATATAAATGTAATGGATGATTTAATAAAATAAAAGTTGGATGATAAAAAGTGTGTCATCTTATGAGATCCTGCCAAACAAAGAAAACTAATAAATTTAGCAACAGACAATCGTAGACATCCAACCTAACGGATAAATTCCCAAAGTCCATGTGAGAAACTTCAGACAAACAAGCCGCACAAGATATACTTTTATTTTTCTTCCATTCCCACTTCATCCTTGATGCTCAGTCTTAAAAATCATTGTTTAAGAAGAAAATTTACTCACTTTTCATTATGTTCAAAAACGATATATCCTCGTCGAGTCTAATTCAACTACAAATTACAAAGGTGTTAACTCCAGTAATTCCCAAGCTCCAGCGCCATCTCCGACTAGTGAGCTACATCATAAAGACAAAGTCGCCATGATCCTATTGTGCATTATAGTAGTAACCTCTACTATACTTATAATTTCAACTTGCATCCATATTCTGTATTTATACTATACAAAAAAGAAGGCTTTTGGTCCAACAATGTTTAGCAACCTGATAAAAGCCAAAGACCTGGCGTCTTGAAGAAAGACGACGGAGTAGCATCACTTCAAATCATTGGAAGAGGTGGGTGTGGGGTGGTATACAAAACAGAATTACAAGAAAGCGAGATCAAAACAATTGCAATAAAGAAGGTACTAGTGACTCCAAAAGAGACCGAAGAGCTCACTAACGAAGAAACAAAGCTTCTCAAAAGAAAGATGAGGCAAATCAAGTCGGAAATTAAAATGGTTGGTAAAATCAGACACCCAAACTTACTTCCTTTACTAGCCCATGTTTCCCGACCAAACTGTCATTACCTGGTTTATGAGTTCATGAACAATGGAAGTTTACAGGATATTTTACAACAAGTTAAGGATGGAACCAGAGAATTAGATTGGTTGGCCCGACACAAGATCGCACTAGGAGTGGCAGCCGGGCTTGAATATCTTCACATGAGCCATACTCCTCGTATAGTTCATAGAGATTTAAAGCCCGCCAATATTCTTCTTGATGATGACATGGAAGCCCTTATAACGGATTTTGGGCTTGCAAAATCAATCCCGGATGCTAACACACACATGACAAGTTCCAATGTTTCTGGAACTCTAGGATACATCGCACCTGAGTATCACCAAACTTTACAAGTTACAGACAAATGTGATATTTATAGCTTTGGGGTGTTGTTGGCCACTTTGGTGATGGGGAAGCTTCCATCAGATGAGTTTTTTCGAAATACATATCAAATGGGCTTGGTGGTATGGATGAGAGATGTGTTGAGCGGTGAGGATCCAAAACAATTGATTGACCCGAGTTTGATGGGAAACGGGTATGAGGAACAAATGCTTCTTGTTCTTAAGATTGCTTGCTTTTGTACAAGAGATGATCCGAAAGCGAGGCCCAATGGTACCAATGTTAGGTTGATGTTGGCTCAAATCCACCAGTGATATGCAAGCTTGTGAATCTAAAATAAGGAGGCATGGAAAAATATAGTAGCTCTAGTTGTTAATAGCATTCCAAACTCAGTTTTTATGTCAAATATGAATGATTTTATTCTTGGTGCATTTTTTTATGTTCAATATTCCAAATGTTTGTACCTGAATCCGTTACATGTTTTATATCATATGAATCTTTTGTTTTTAAAGTAAATGCATAAGCTTCTGTTTTACTCTTTATTATTATTATTAACTAGATTTAGAACTCGTGTGATGCATGAGAAGTTCAAGAAATGCAATTAAGCTATAAAAATTAAACAATTAAATTCAAAAACCTATATTTTATCTATATTTTATCAAATCAAATATTTTAATAAGTTTAAATTATATTTTCTAATGAAATATTCATACGAACACGCGACACATTCTCACGTGATTTCTTCATTGTTACGAAAAAAATGTACCTAGTGATTTTAGAAGTTGTATATATGTTTTTTTAAATAGAATAGTAAATTCTAAAAAAAAAATGATAAGATGATTCATTGTAATTGACATAAAAAGAAAAACATCATATATAAAAGTAGTATAACTAAAAACACGTTTTTGTATTATTGATAATTTGAAAGAGATGGATGAGAATTCCATGGAGGTTGAAGGAATACATGAGAGTAAAATTGCTATTCATTCATAATTTCTTCTTGTTTTTATCTTTTTAGACCTATAAATATCGTCCATTAATTTTTATCACATTCTTCTCCTACACTGAAAAATGTTTATAAATTGATGTAATAAACATAAAGGTAGATATGATTTCATTGAATATGTAAATATTTTTATTATACTTACATAAATACATGTATATTTTAAATCTCTATCATTTAAGTAATTAATTATTTGAATAATGATAGATTGATATGTTTTGAATACTTTGACATAAATAAGTTTTCATTAAAAATAGAAAAATAGTTAGAGTGAGAAATTTTAACTAAGAATGAATCTACAAGTGACATGTGTCACAAGTTATTTTACTTTATTAGAATACTGTATGTATATGTATATTATAATATGTAGATGTAGATGTAGATGTAGATGTAGATGTAGATTTATTCTTTTGGAAATATCTTAAAGAATAATAACCAAGTTTTAAAATTGTTACAATTAGGTCACCAAATCAATTTTTCTTCAAATCGGATAGCTAGATCTTCAAATCCAGCATCATTGGATTTTTTTCCATCTAGAAAGTAGTGGAGGAGAACATGTTGGGGTCGGGATTTACATTATATGTGGTTATATATTTTTTTTAAATGTTAACTATATTAAAAATCTAAAAATAGAAAATAAAATTCACGTTAGCACTCTACATCAACACCAAAAGACAGATAAAAAGATTTCCTCATTGAAACAAAAATATAACATGATAAAAAACATGTTAAAACCTATAGTTTAATAAAATATGAAAGTTGAGTGACTTAATTTGAACACTTTTTAAACTTGGATGACCTAATTAAAATACTTTTGAAACTTGATTACTATTTTACAAAGTTACCTATATTAATCTGTTACATGGCGTTTTTCAATCAAATTGAATGATCATGGTCTTTGTCACTATTGTGCATATTGTGTGATAAAACCCTAGCCGTTGGATCCATCACTAGATCAACATCCAGAGCGAGTTCATATCAAAGTTGACTTGGATCGGAGTAAGTCGCTGCTAATATTGGGCGTCGCAGCTAAAAGTGTTGGTGTAGTGTTGGTAAACTTATTTAGAAAGGCTCATTCTGTTCGGGCATAGCATGGTTATATCCTGACACTACCTAATTTCTATACTAGTCGTATAGCCATATACAACTCGTATAGATTAGATATTGTCTTGTGGCGTTGAACAACTCCATACGACTCGTATTGGTGTTATATTAATGGTTGTCGGTAAGGAACCATCTTTCAAAGAATCATTACAAAGTGAACACATTTGATTTAAAAAAAACTTTGAAAAACTTTCATATCTTTAAATCGAGTCCAACATGAAGATACCTCATTGGTAAATGATATGCACATCGAAACAAGTTTACAATATTAGAAAATACAAAGTTTTCTCTAGATTTTGAGTGAGAAATGGTTGACAGATGTTTTTAGAATGCTATGGATGAAATGGGACATGCATAAGAGTCCATGTATAGCATAAATCGAAAGGATAAGCCAGAATAAGGTCGTGCCACATTAACAACATGCTATCAAGAATGGCTATGCTTACTTAACCTTTAGACGAATCGTCACAAAAATGTAGGTAGGATTATATGGTTCGTCTAAGCTTTAAATGCCGACATATTTGTGTAGCCCTAATACAGGCAATCTAACCCAACTTCTGGATATTATCATTTTAGTCCTTCAAATTTAACTCTTAATTACACTTAGGCCCATTAGCTTTTTTGAAATGTTCAAACCAGGCACAAAGTTTTACTGGACATGGATGTCTACTATCGTGCAGTTGAAGGGTTGTGCATGGTTGGTTATAAGCTTAAACTGAACAAAAGATAATTACCTTTTGGGTTTTATAAAAGGCGTATGGAAATATAAACATAAATTTGTAAAAACAAATTGATGATCATGCCAAAACTCTAATCGATCAACCCATTAGTTTTTTAAACGTATTGGTTTATTTAAGTTCAAATTAAAGATTTGGAAATACGAATATGATGACGATTTATTATAAAAAAAAGAAAGAAAGAAAAAGAAATCAACCAAAAAATTTATTTTATCCTTTTTTATTATACGGTTGATCTAGACAATGACCCTAATGACATTGCTAAAAGAGACTTTGGAACAACCATGACCCACAAGATACTTTTTTAAGCACCAATACCCACATTGTACCATCAAAATTTTCTACCATTCCCATGTTATCTTTCTCCTTTCCGTGTGCCCATCTTAACAACACTGTTTAAAGAGAAGATTAGTCAATTTTTATTATGTTAATTCTTCGTAATTTCTTTCCTAAAGTCCCATCGTCAGTTTGTTTTTCCACAAGTCCGACAAATAATAATATTGTTAGTGAAGGATTAATCTTTCCATCTCAATCATCACAGGCCATGGCCAAAGTCTCTCGCTTCTTGTTCTTTCTCTTTAATCCAATTCTGAATATTATTCAACGCAAAAAGAAAGGTTTCGGTATAACCATCTTTAGTAACACAATAAAAGCTACAGACTTGGCGTTCTTGATGAAAGATGACGGAGTAGCATCACTTCAAATCATCGGAAAAGGTGCTTGTGGAGTAGTATACAAAGCCGAATTACATGAAAGCAAAGTCAAAACAATTGCAATTAAGAAGGTAACAGACACTCCAAAAAATGTTGCAAAGCTCACTGATTCATGTGCATCATTTTACGATCCTAAAATTCATCAAATGAGAACAGAAATTATGACCGTCGGCAGGATCAGACACTGTAATTTAGTTCCCTTACTAGCTTATGTTCCCCGGCCATCTTGTCATTACTTGGTTTTTAAATTCATGAATAATGGCAGTTTACAGGATATATTACAACAAGTTAAAGATGGTAGTCGAGAATTAGATTGGCTGGCTAGACACAGGATCGCACTAGGGGTAGCCACGGGGCTCGAGTATCTTCACATGTACCATATTCCTTGTATAGTTCATAGAGATTTAAAACCCGCCAATGTTCTTCTTGATGATGACATGGAAGCCCATATAGCCGATTTTGGGGCTGCATTAAGTATCCCGTATTATGACACGCATGTTGAGACTTATGATGTTGTTGGAACACTAGGATATGTTTGTTGGAATTAATTCAAACTAATGGTTATCAAGTTTAATACCGTTAGAGGTTGTTGAAGAATAAATTTGCAAGTCAAGAAGAAGTCCGAGTCTTTAGTTTTAATAAACGTTTATTTCCTGTTTGATAGGATAGTTTGTTTATTGTTGATTAAGTCTTTTATTTACGTTGTATGTTTGCCTATTTAAGGCTTTTGGATTATTCAATAAAAGTATCCTCAATCATTCGATTACTTCTCTAATTAATTAAACTGTTCCAACACTGTGGCATCAGAGCCTGGTTGGTTCTTATATCCTTGATCATGTTCTTGTGAAGCTTCTCAAAGAGCTACTATTATCAAGAATCTACTATTCGTGCTATTCCTAATGGCAGCCAACACCGGTGGTCTACCTTCCACTCCATTGCCGATCTTCAAGGGAGACGGCTACGAATTTTGGAAAATTCGTATGAAAACTATTTTAATATCACAAGATCTCTGGGATTTTGTGGGAACTGGGTACAATGACGCAGATGCGGATCGGGGAAGGTTACGAGAGAATAGAAAAAAGGATGCAAAAGCCCTATCACTGATTCAATCCGCTGTGCATGACGAGATCTTCTCTCGAATTGCAGGAGCCTCCACGTCCAAGCAAGCTTGGACACTCCTGCAAAACGAATATCAGGGTGATTCGAAAGTCCAGATGGTGAAATTACAAGGGTTAAGACGTGAATTTGAAACAATCCAGATGAAAGAAGGAGAGCCGGTGGTAGATTTTTTGTCAAAAGTCATGAAGATAGTCAATCAGAAACGCTCTTACGGAGAAGATGTAACCGATCAAACGGTTGTTGAGAAAGTTCTTCGAAGTTTACCTGCCCGATGGGATCACGTTGTTGCTGCAATTGAAGAGTCCAAAGACTTAAGCAGGCTTTCATATGATCAATTAATGGGGTCATTGCAAGCTCATGAAACTAGGGTTAATCGAGGTGTCCAGACTCCTGTTGAAGAACATGCGCTCTAGGAAAAATCAGAAGATAAGACTGGTCTCTTTGTACGGGGGAGAGGTCGTGCATCTTTTAGAAGTCATGGACGAGGTCGTGGTAGAGGATCTGGACGAGGTAAAGTTAACATTGTTGAATGTTACAATTGTGGTAAAGTGGGGCACATGAGTAGGGACTGTTGGAGTGAGCCTCAAGCAGGTGCAGCCCTAGAAGGAGACGATGATGAAGACGAAGAGGGTCAACTACACATGGTTCTTGCTGAAGATGATGATATAGAAGATACTGATGTTGTTATGGCTGCTAATAGTGATAACATTAGTAGGGCAACACAACATGTCTGGTTCCTTGACAGTGGTTGCTCAAACCACATGACGGGGCAACACACTTTGTTTAAAGACATTGATCTTTCAACTAAAGTAAATGTTCGTATGGGTAATGGCAGGAAGATTCAAGTAGAAGGCAAAGGCATGATTACACTCGAGGTTACACCAGGAAACAAAAAGGTATTAAGTAATGTTCAATATGCACCTGAGCTTGGTTATAATCTCTTGAGTGTGGGGCAGCTTATGACAGCTGGTCATAAGATATTATTTGATGAAGGTGTGTGTACAATAACCAACAAGCAAACTCAAAAGGTTGTGTGCAAGGTTCCTATGTCAAGCAATAACACAGTTCCCCTTAATGTGTCACCTTCTAATGGTGTTGGGCTCTTGGCTGTTAGTGAAGAGACCTTCATATGGCACCTAAGGTATGGCCACTTGAATGAAAGAAGCTTGCAAAGCCTCAGTAAGAAAGAGTATGTGTATGGGCTGCCAAAGGTTGAACAATGGAATGTATGTGAAGGGTTTGTTCAAGGAAAAAAAGGCAAGAGAAACGTTTCCTAAACATGGATCAAGAACTAGAGAAATCTAAGATCTTGTTCATGCTGATGTTTGTGGACCAATGCCTTCACAATCATTAGGAGGAAACAATTACTTTTTATTATTCACATATGATCTTAGTCGTATGACATGGGTTTATTTTTTGGTTGAAAAATCTGACATGTTTAAAAAGTTCAAGTTGTTTAAAGCCAAGGTTGAGACTGAAACAGGCTTCAAGATTAAAGCCTTGAGAAGTGATATCGGTGGAGAATTCATTTCACATGAGTTTATGAATTTTTGTGAAAAAGAAGGGATAAGAAGAGACTTGACAGCCCCTTATACTCCACAACAAAATGGAGTTTCTGAAAGAAAGAACCGAACAATTGTTGAAATGGCCACAAGTATGCTGGAAGAAAAGAATTTGAGCAAAGTTTTCTGGGGTGAAGCCATGGCCATGGCTGTTTATATACGAAACATATCTCCAACAAGAGCTGTTGATGAACGAACTCCTTATGAGGTATGGTACAAGCAAAAACCTTCTGTTTATCATCTTAAAGTTTTTGGGTGTGTCGCTTATGGGTTAAAACCTAAGCAACACCGAAAGAAATTTGATTCGAAAACTAGAAAGTGTGTGTTTATTGGCTATGCACCAAATTCTAAAGCTTATAGACTCTATGACCCTGCAACAAAGAGCGTGGTAATCAGCAGGGATGTTACTTTCGATGAAGAGGCAAAATGGAATTCGGTTGGTGAAGGTAAATATGAATTACCTACTGAGTTTGTAAGCAAGGCAGGAAGTACAAGTGGCAGTGGGCTGAATACTAATGTTAATAATGGTCCAAATGAAGAATAACCAATGAAGAAAGTCCAAATAGAGAAGATATGTCACCTATACCAGGTCGTGAAAGGGTTAGAACTAGCTCAAGTGAAACTCCTGAAAGCAAGACTCCCAAGGTACGATCCTTGACAGATGTATATGAATGCACGAGTCCCATGGAAGACCTTGAGGCTTGTCAATTGGCCCTCTCTTCCATGGAACCCTATTTCTTTGATGACGCGGTTGTTCATAAAGAATGGGTAGAAGCAATGGAGGCTGAATTGCTTGCTTTAAAGAACCACAACACTTGGTCATTGACCGAGTTACCTGATGGCAAACGAGCCATTGGACTAAAGTGGGTGTACAAACTCAAGCTTGCAGCCAATGGTGATGTTCAAAAGTATAAGGCACGTTTGGTTGTGAAGGGGTATGCACAAGAATTTGGTATTGATTATGACGAGACATTCTCACCGGTTGCTCGATTTGAGACCATTAGGGTTATAATATCCCTGGCTGCTCAACAAGGATGGGATATCTTCCAGTTTGATGTGAAATCTGCTTTTTTGAACGGGTCTCTCCAGGAAGAAGTTCATGTTACTCGGCCTCCGGGGTTTGAAGTTGAGGGTCAAGAACACAAGGTTTATAGATTACACAAGGCTTTGTATGGGTTGAAGCAAGCACCAAGGGCGTGGTATGAGCGTATTGACACTTATCTTCAACAACATGGTTACATTCGAATCAAAAGTGAGCCTACAATTTACATTAAAAAGGTTAGTGCAACCAATTTAATTATTGTATGTTTATACGTTGATGATATAATTTACACTAGTTCTTCAAAAGAATTATTGTGTGAATTTAAAGAAAAGATGATCGGGGAATTTGAGATGACTGATCTCGGAAAGTTAACTTACTTTATTGGTTTGGAAGTTATACAAAGAAAAGATGGTGTGTTCGTGTCACAGCAGAAGTATGCTAGGGATATGCTAAAGAAGTTTGGAATGGGAAATTGCAATGTCGCAATCACCCCTATGAATTCTGGTGAAAAGTTGCAAGCTGGTGACACAAGTAATCAAGTAGATGAAAGAATGTTCAGAAGTTTAGTTGGTGGGCTATTGTATTTAACGCATACACGGCCTGATCTGGCCTTCTCAGTTGGTATGATTTCACGTTTTATGCATAAGCCTGCTGCTTGTCACTTTGGGGCTGCTAGAAGAGTGTTAAGGTATGTTGCTGGCACTCTTGATTATGGATTATGGTATGAACGAGGTATGAAAGTATGTCTAGATGGTTACACAGATAGTGATTGGGCAAGTTCTATTGATGATAGAAAGAGTATTTTGGCATATGTGTTCTCCATTGGAGCTGGTGCAGTTTCATGGAGTTCTAAAAAACAGTCGGTTGTAGCATTATCATCAACAGAGGCAGAATTTGTAGCTGCTTATGGTGCAGCATGTCAGGCTATATGGCTAAGGAAGTTGTTGGATGAATTGAGCTACACACAGCAAGGGGCAACTAACATTTATTGTGACAACCTGTCAGCAATATTTTTGTCTAAAAATGCAGCCATGCACAGGAGAAGTAAGCACATTGATATCAAATATCATTATATTAAAAGTTTAATTGACACAAAACAAGTGGAGCTCAAGCCATGTGATACACAAGAACAAGCTGCTGATATGTTAACCAAAGCACTTGGTACTGAACAGTTTATTTACTTACGAGCAAGATTGGGAGTTAGAAAGTTTGAATTAAGGGAGGATGTTGGAATTAATTCAAACTAATGGTTATCAAGTTTAATACCGTTAGAGGTTAAACGTTTATTTCCTGTTTGATAGGATAGTTTGTTTATTGTTGATTAAGTCTTTTATTTACGTTGTATGTTTGCCTATTTAAGGCTTTTGGATTATTCAATAAAAGTATCCTCAATCATTCGATTACTTCTCTAATTAATTAAACTGTTCCAACAATGTTGCACCTGAGTATTTTGAAACGAAGGAAATAAATGAAAAGTGTGATGTGTATAGTTTTGGGGTGTTGTTGGCGGTTTTAGTGATGGGGAAGTTTCCATGTGATGAGTTTTTCCGGAATACTTATGAGATGGGCTTGGTTGAATGGATGAAAAATATGTGGATTTGTAAGGATCCAAAACAAGTGATTGATCCAAAATTGATGGGAAACGGGTACGAAGAACAAATGCTTCTTGTTCTTAAGATTGCTTGTTTTTGTACACATGATAATCCTAAAGCGAGGCCTAGTAGTAGAGAAACTAGAATAATGTTGACTCAGATCCATCACTAATATGCAAGTTTGTGAATTTAGAGCAAAGATGCGAGAGAATGAATGAATGATAAAACACTAGTACCTACGGATGTCTAGTTTTGTGTCACATGATTTTTTATTATCGTACCTCTTATTTCTGCTATCCAAATTATGTGTGTGTGGGATTGTGGGAATGCGTAACATGTTTTATATCTTATTAATACTTTGTTCTTTAATAATTCATCAGGGAATTCCATTTTACTCTTTATCGATCTATTATCCATTATTAATACGGCATTTGCAATCAATTTGGATGATAATTGTTTTATACATTTGTGTACAAAAGGGATATTTGGATCGGAAATAAGTCTTGAGCACCAACCATATGCTCAGGGCCATAAGACTTTTATATAGTTCAGAACCCTCTTGATATCGAAAATTTCGGGCCGGTCAGGGAAAATATAATTAAGAAACCCACGTATACTTCTAATTTCCCTCCCTTTTCAAGTACTTCTACATGTGTGTATGTATCCCACAATTTAACAAATGCTTTTCCACTAGACAATTGTGACAGAGAGACGTGTCTTTGAAACAATTAGAGATGTGTATTATTTTTGCTTCTCATATTTCTTACATAAATTTTACCTATGTATTTATCAAGTAACAATGAGGTATTCTCATGTTGGACCCATTTTAAAAATATGAAATGTAATTTAGTATGTTTTCTTGGTTTTGAAAAAGTGAAATGCACTCACATTATAATGATTTTTTGAAAGATGGTTCCTTGCATGTAATTGTTTAGAGCACCTGCATTGGCTTCATGTCCCAATGTTTGAATACACATGACAAAATATGGACAAAATAATTAGTATATGTAACCATTGTAGAGGGCAATTGTTATATGTGAAGTTTGTTCATGCAACCCTGCAACAAACCTCTTAAATAGTTAAATGGGTCCTCCATCAACACTCTTATTGAAAACAATAACTAAAAAAACATATAATAAATGGGCCCTCCACTAAAGTTGTTATAAAAGTAATTTAATTAAATATAACTTAATTGTAAAGATCGGTGATGACATGACAGTTTATGTAGGTTTGTTGTATAAGAACGTGAAGATTTTTAAGAAAAAATTTAAATCTGATTTGACGCTGATGTAAGAGTTTGTGAATGTTTTTTTGTTATTGATGTATTTAGAATAGTGTGAGTAGGTGATCCCAAACATTACACACATTCTAAATAACTTTTTATAATGCAATCTAAGTCACTTTTTATAATTTTTTCACATACTATTTTTTCTATGTCAACTTCACGTCATTTCATCCTACAACTATTCCAATCCATCCTCAAACTCTTGTAACCATTCAAATCTATTTTTCAAATAAGTAAACCTAAAAAGAAAAAAAGAAGGAAGAAAGAACAGGATGGCAACGGCATACACACCCCAATTCGGCATGGTTTTTATTCGGTATCAAAGAGGACGGGACAATGTTCTCAAACCTCTCGACCGGGACCGATTTGGTCAATATCCCCACTCCATACACCCTTATGTTTGTTTCTGGACCTCAAATTCTTGATATTTCTACATTAACAAGCTTGGTAATTATGGAGGAAACCTCCCCTCAAGGATTAGCTTCTTTGGATATGAAGAACAAAGCTTCAACACCTTCTTGCTTGAACTAACTTAATTAGGGCTATCCCGAGAATTGTTAAAAAAATTTAGGTCAATGGCTAGAAAAAATTTAGGCCTTAAGTAAAAAGTTTTTTTTAATTGGGTTTAAACAATTAAATATTTAAATGGACTTATTGGTTTATGATTTGGGTTAGGTTGCACAATTTTTTTAATAAAGATGGGTTTAAATGAATGAGGTAATTTCATTTAAACATTAAAAATACATATATTTAAAACAAAACCAAATATTTTTTTAAATAAAAATTCAGGACTACCGGGATGATTGGGCCAGAGGTGGTCGGCGCCCTCCCCACCCCCTCAAAGCTGGCTGTGAACTTAATGGTGAAGAAACACCAAAAGTTTTCTCTAGATTTGGAGTGAGAAAGGGTATAGAGATGCTTTTAGAATGCTATGGATGAAATGGAAAATGTATGGGAGTCCTATTTATAGCATAAATCGAAAGGATAAGTCTAAATGAGGTGTGCCACGTTAACAACATGTCAAAAAATGATAGTATTGGCTCAACCTTTAAATGGATCGTCTCAAAACTGCATGCATGATCATACGGTCCGTCTAATTCTTGTGTCACCATTCTTATGTGGCCCTAATATGGACGATGTAATCCAACTTTTGGGTATTTTCATTTTAGTCCTTCAAATTCAACTTTAGCTTAATTACACTTAGGTCCCTTAATTTTTTAAAAGTGTTCAAACTAGGCATGAAATTTGACAGGGCATTAATAACGCCTATTGTCAAACGGTTGTAGGGTTGTGCATGGTTGGTTTTAAGTTCAAAATGAGCTAGAAAAACAAAGATTCGTTTTTTAGTTTTTTTAAAACCGTCCGGAATTATGAATTTAAATTATAACAAAAAAACTGACGATTATGTCAAGACTTTGAACCCATTATTTTTTTAAAAGCATCGGTTGATTTAAGTTTAAATTTATAAATTTTGGAAATACGAATATGATGGCACTTTATTAAAATAAAAGTTTTGACCGAAAAATTGATTTTCTTTTTATTATGTGAGCGAACAAAGCCGAAACAGAAAAGAAAATATTAATGCTTAGCGATAGACAACTGATTCTAATAAAAAAAAAACCTTATTTCCGCCAATAAAAAAGAATTTAAAACATACAGGCCACACTAGCATTTTTTAAGCAGGATAACGACATTAGACATATACCATCAAATTTTTCTTCCATTCCCATTCCGTGTGCCCTTCATAATTCACTGTTTTAAGTTTAAAAAGCTAGTCATTTTTTTTTCATTATTTTCTTCGTAGTTTCTTTCTTAAAGTCCCATCTTTAATTTTTCACACGCGTATTGACATTGGTCTGACCACACTTTAATTTTCCTCCAAAAGTCCGACGAATAATAATATTGTTAACTTCCACATCCATCATATTCATCACGAGCAATGGCCATCGTCTCTCGCTTCTTTTTCCTCCTCTTTACTCCGGTTCTGAATATTTTTCAAGGCAAAAAGGAGAAAGAGATACAGAGCGATTTCTATATTCGCATGCAAAAGAACAACTTGGGCTTGATCACCTTTAGTAACAGAATAAAACCTGAAGACTTGACGTTCTTAAAGGAAGATGACGGAGTAGCATCGCTTCAAATCATCGGCAAAGGTGCGTGTGGAGTAGCCTACAAAACCGAATTACAAGCAAGCAAAGTCAAAACAATTGCAATAAAGAAGGTATTAGAGACTCCAAAAGACTTTGCAAAGCTCACTGATTCGTATACAACGGTTACCGATCAAAAAGTTAAGCAAATCAGAAGAGAAATCTTTACCGTTGGACGAATCAGACACCGTAACTTAGTTCCATTACTAGCTTATGTTCCCCGGCCATCTTGTCATTACCTAGTTTTTGAATTCATGAAAAATGGGAGTTTACAGGATGTTTTACAACAAGTTAAAGATGGTAGTCGAGAATTAGATTGGCTGGTTAGACACAAGATCGCAGTAGGAGTAGCCATGGGGCTCGAGTATCTTCACATGGAACATAATCCTTGTATAGTTCATAGAGATTTAAAGCCAGCCAATGTTCTTCTTGATGATGACATGGAAGCCCATATAGCCGATTTTGGGGCAGCAATATGGTTTCCGGATTTTGACACGCATATCAAGACTTCCGATGTTGTTGGAACAATAGGATACGTCGCGCCTGAGTATTTTGAAACGAAGGACGTAAACGAAAAGTGTGATGTTTATAGTTTTGGGCTGTTGTTGGCGGTTTTAGTGATGGGGAAGTTTCCATCTGATGAGTTTTCAGGTATACTTATGAGATGGGTTTGGTGGCATGGATGAGAAATTGTGAGGATCCGAAACAAGTGATCGATCCGAACTTGATGGGAAACGGGTATGAAGAACAAGTGCTTCTTGTTCTTAAGATTGCTTATTTTTGTACACTTGATAATCCTAAAGCGAGGCCTAGTAGTAGAGATGCTAGAATAATGTTGACTCAGATCCATCACTAATATGCAAGTTTGTGAAATTAGAGCAAGGATGCAAGAAAATGATGAAACACTAGTACCTTCAGCTGTTAATAGCTCTCCATGTCATGAAGTTTTGTGTCACATGTTATTTTATTATCGTACCTATTTTTTCTTCTATCCAAATCATGTTTGTGTGGGAATATGTAACATGTTTTATATCATATATATACTCTTTGATTCAATTACATAATTACTGTACTTGTATATATATTTACTCTATTTGATTCTCGCAATTAGCACGTTAATTTCATTTGTACGTTGACTTTCCTTTGTGTATGTGTCTCACAATTTATAATCACTAAATTAAAAACTAGAAAGTAATAATCAAACTTTTAATATAAACTTAATAATAACACAGAGATAATGAATAAGTCATTGAAGGTCAGATTCAAATAGTATTAAAACACACAAAAAACGAGTAACAACATAAACAACATGAATCTGAAAACGATGGAGGGGTGGAAAAAGGAAGATGAGATCGTCGGGGGATGGGAATCAAGACGAAATTGCTTTGGATGGGAGACCAAAGCTTTTCCACCAGACCAGTTGGTGAGTTTCTTTGGAGACTTTATGCCTGAACTAACTTAATCAGGGTTATCCTTGAGAATTGTTAAAAAAAATCGTGGGTCAATGGCGAGAAAAAAATTAGTACATAGTACATAAATAAAAGGGTCTTTTTTTTAATTGGCTTTAAAAATTAAAATTTTAAATGGACTTATTGGGTTATGATTTGGTTTATGCAATTTCATTTTCTTTTAACAGAGATGGGCTTAAATGAATGGAGTAATTGGATTTAAGTATTAAGAATACATACTTTTAAAATAATAATAATAATTTTTTATATAAAAAGTCAGGACTACTGGGATGCTTGGACAGGGAGCGTTCGCCCTCCCCAACCCTCCTAAAAGCTAACAGTGAACTTAATGGTGAAAGGGTTTATAAATACTTTTAGAATGCTACAAAGGCATGCATGTGAGTCCTATTTAATTATAGCATAATCGAGAGGATAAGCTAAATGAGGTCGTGCTATTAACAACAAGCTATCAAAAAATGGTAGTTTTGAGCTGTTGGCTCAACCTTTAGATGGATTGTTACAAAATTACTGGCACGATCATGCGGTCCGACTAATTCTTGATGTCGCCATTCTTGTATAGCCCTCATATGAACAGTGTAATCCAACTTTTGAATATTTTCAATTTAGTCATTCAAATTAGGTCCCACGTTATCTTTCCTCCATTTCGTATGTTCGTGTTTTTCCTTTTCTTCAATCATTCCCTATTATTTGTATTAAGTTCTTTGTAGTTTCTTCGCCATTTCATTAGTCCCATCATCGTCAAGTTTTCACACGTAAATTTTCCATTATGTTTTTTCGTCTCATCATCATCATCAATTTCTTTCGTCATTTTCCATTATGTTCTTTGTAATTTCTTCTGACAATATACTTTAATTTTCCACTATTTCAACAAACAATAATATTGTGATTGGAGGTCAATCTTAATTTCCACGTCAATGGCCATCATCTCTCGCTTCTTTTTCCTCCTCTTTAGTCCGGTTCTGAATGTTATTCAACGCAAAAAGAAAGTGAAACAGAGCGATTTTTATACACGCATATTAAAAGAACAATTTGGGCTTGATCACCTTTAGTAACATGATAAAACCCGAAGACTTGGCGTTCTTGAAGGAAGATGACGGGGTAGCATCGCTTCCAATCATCGGTAAAGGCGCGTGTGGAGTAGTATACAAAACCGAATTACATGAAAGCAAAGTCAAAACAATTGCAATAAAGAAGGTATTAGAGACTCCAAAAGACTTTGCAAAGCTCACTGATTCATATACAACGATTATAGATCAAAAAATTAAGCAAATGTTTCCGTCCGATGAGTTTTTCCGGAGTACTTATGAGATGGGTTCGATTATGTGGATGAGATACTGTGAGGATGCAGAACAATTGATCGATCCGAAATTGAGGGGAAACGGGTATGAAGAACAAATGTTTCTTGTTCTTGATTTTGCTTGCTCTTGTACACTTGATAATCCGGCAGAGAGGCCTAGTAGTAGAGATGCTAGAAAAATGTTGACCAATCTATCACTATATGCACGTTTGTGAATTGGAACAAAGATGCAAGCAAAAGATGAAACGGTACCACCCTATCCATGTCAAGTTTTATGTCAAAGTTGAATTCATCTTACCTCTTTAATCTTCTATCCAAATGTTTGTATGAAAATATGTAACATGTTTTATATCATATTAATATTTTGTCCTTTAAATAATTCATTTAAGAATCTCATTTTACTCTTTCTCTCTGATTATCCATTACTAATACGGCATTTGCAATCAATTTGGATGATAATTGTTCTATACATTTGTGTTTGAAAAGATATGGACCAGAGGGGTCTTTGGATCGGAAATAAGCCTTGAGCACCAATCATACACTCGGAAATAAACCTTAGGGAAAAGCCTAGAGCATCAATCAAATGCTCAGGGCTTAAAACTTTTAATAATTTCGGGCCCCTCTTGATATCTGAAATTTCAGGTTGGTCAGGGAAAATATAATTATGAAAACCACAATTTAAAATCACTAAATTAAAAACTAGAAAGTAATAATCAAACTCTTACTCAAATAAACTGAGTAATAACAAAGATTATGAATAGGTGATACAAGATAAAAAGTCATTGAAGGTCATATTAAAATAGTATTGAAACACACAAAAAACGAGTAACATAACCATCATGATCGAATCTGAAAACGATGGAGGGGGTGGGAAAATGAAGCTGAGATCGTCGGGGGATGGGAATCAAGCCTGAATTGCTTTGGAGGGGACACCCTCCATTAGATCAGTTAGTGACTTTCTAATTGGAGTCACTTCAAAAAATATTACAGAGACACTCGATGTTTCATTTATATCCAGTCCCGTGTCTCCAATCTCAACAACATAAATCCGCAACTGACTATGGACTTTGGCGAACAAAAATGGAAATCTTATGCCAAATTAATGACCTTTTCCACAACAAATCTAGAACTGGGCTAGCTTTTGAAATGCATGTTTAATATTTTAGAATCTTTGTATCCTTCCAAAACATAACACGGATTTGAAACAGTCTAGTGTACGGTTTAGCAAAACAAGATTCTAAGGCACTATTTAACAACAGAAGATCCATAAGTCAATACATCAAACTAAGGGGAACATACATCACCAGTATTGCCCCCAAACAATTCGTATGAAGCCACACGGATTAAAATAACAGGAACATTACCTGCTGCTTTGTCCATTCGTAATAAAGACAAACAAAACGATCCTAATGAAGATTAATAATGCTCCATTGGAAGCAGGTAGTAAAATGGCATTCTGAATTTAGAGCAGATGGTTCATTCGGCGACACATTCTTTATCAAAGAGTGGCTTGAGCAATTTCAAAATAGCAAATAGGCAGCAAAAGCTGAGCCAACAAAGGACTAGCCTGGTTGTATGGAGCTCAAGGGCAAAGTCAGACTCAACTCAAGGCATTTGAGTAATTTCTCCAACAACTTCCCATGTCAGTATGGCAAGAGTGCACAGATAACTTTATGATGTAGAAACCATAATGACTTCTCAATGACAAACAAGCTTAACAACTTAGAAAAACAAGTCACTTTTCTTTATTGTTTTTAAATATATAAACTCAAGTTTAAGTTATATTACATCTTTAATCAGTAAGATTATTGAAATAAATATAACTAGTTCATAAAAATCAGAAGACTAGTTTCCTTCCACTCAGTTTGAGAGAAAGGATTTGTTTTTATAAGCAGCACCGCATATTTATAATTTTTGTAGAAAAGTATACAGACAATCCTTGTAGAATATAACACAAACTAAAACTGTTTGTTTTACAGTTTAGCAAAACTTGTTTCGAAACACACGATCCAAAAGGTTTGACAAGTAAAGCACAACTTGATAATGGAAACTCCATAAGAACACACATCAAAGAGAGACAAAAAAAAAATGAAACATAACACCTGATCTGATAGAACTGTATTTGATCATAAAGTCTTGTTTTGTTCCCTATAGAGGCACCATGCTTTCAACATAACACCTTATCTGATCGAAGTTCAAATTTGACAAATGAAATTGATGACCCGAAGTGAATTGTAATGATTTCAAACATCTATTCTTCTTGTTATAAGTAGGTACACTCATCACATTCCTGGATAAGTTGCACGAATTAAAGATAATCTCATCCATATTAACAGAAGCTACAGGGAAAGAAAATCCTTGCTGGCTCAAAGGCTGGGGGATATTTATAATTTCTCTGACCCAAACACGGTTTTCATAGTCTTGTAATATCCAGATATGCATTTCGGTTTTCGTGGCATCATCATAACAACCAACTGCAATACAGTCATTGACTTTAATCATGTACAGAGGACATATATCCCCCTCAAAGTCATAGCACAAAACACCTTGAGGCGGCTTAATTATCGAAAACTTCTCTGTTCGTAAGTCAAACGCCAAAATTTCAAACGAGTCTTCAAGCATTCGATGTACTACACTATTAACACAAACACTTTGGCTGAAAAAATCGACGCAACAGCGATCCCAACCAAAACCAATCGGAAGCTCCGCATGGATCGTTCTCCATGCATGACTTGATGTAGAAAAAATCATAACCGATTTAAGCGCTTTCCTCATGAGCAAAACCATATGTTCGTTTCTAGACTCGTCGAACCCAAAAAAGTAACACGTTTCGGTATTCGTGACAGCATCAGGATCGGGGAGCTTTAAAATGTTACGCGTGCTAGGGTTAATGAGGAAAGTGTGATTGCCCATGAAGTGGTTGAGGTGAGTAAAAAATACTAAGCCGTTCAAATGTTCGGCTTCGGTAAGATCACGATGATGATAATAATAATAATAATAATAATAATAATAATAATAATAAGAGCCGTCGAGTGTGATGAGATGAGTGACGGGTCCACCGTCAGTGGCTGCGGATAGAAAGTGGCGTTTGCGAGTAGAATAATCGTAAGCGGCAATGAATAAGGCGGTGCGATGGGCGTGAGTGAGGTGGAGTTTGGTGAATGATGGATCATGGATGCGGGTGAGCCATGGTTTGGAGAGTGATCGGAAACGGAGTATGGATTTGACCGGGAGTCAGAGTAGGATCTCTTCGATTATCTCATTTGGAACTGAAGTGTTTGCTGTCACTTGATGACCTAGGGTTTCCATTTTCCGGAGAAATGGAAGTTGAAGACAGGGTTTGTAACTTTATACTTGACTTTTTAGGGTTTAGTCCTTTCATTTTAATTTAACAAAATTATAGAAATTGTCCTTTATGTTTACCCCAAATTTCACTGATGGTCCTTTATCTTTCAAATTGATTATTATTGTCCTTTACGTATAAAAATATTACACAATTTATCCTTTAAGCCTAACCCCATTAAAAAATCTCGTTAAGTTGTGTCATGTGCTGCTCACGTGAGGGTATTACTATAATTTTACCCTATTAAAAAAACATTTTAGTTTTATCCTAAACCCTTCTCTCTGCTAGAAAAAAACCCAGACTCATCATCTTCTTCTTCATAATACCCCTTCTTCCAACCTACCTGCAACTAAACACCAGAGTCGGCCCTATTAATTCATCCAATGCCACCATAGCTTCACATCTGGCGAGCCACAACCACCGTCTTCTCCGGCAAGCCACCAACACTGCCACCGGAACCACCATACACCATTCTCTCTCTCTCTCTCTCTCTCTCTCTCTCTCTCTCTCTCTGTAACATCCTAAAATTTCGTATTTAATAAAAGAAAGTTGTGTTTAGTTATTGGGCATAAATAATTAATTAGTATAATTAAAGATCATGGACTTGGACTAATTAAGATGGATCAAAGGGTAATGGGCCTTAGGTCCATGGGCTTTAAGGGATATAAATACTCCTTAAACCATCCCTAAAACCCTAATCCTCATTCTTACCTTCCATATTTGCCTATCACACTCAAAAAACACACACACCTACACATATATATACACGGCCGTTAGGGTTGGGGCGAAGTTAGGAATCGAGTAGACGATAGTTCAAGTAGATCTTTGTTACATGAGCTATATACAAGATCTAGGATTCTTAATCAAGCAAAACGAGATCAAACGAACACGAAAAGGTACGTTTCGATCTTAAATTTTACGTTTTTATTAACGTTTAACCTTGAAACTTAGAACGAGATTAGACCGGGTGTAAATGGAACGTTAAGTTGCAAACTTGATGTTAGAAACAAACTTAAGAAAACCCGCGTCTGCTTACGTATCGTTTAAAATAAACCGAAGGTCTTGTATTGAACGTTTTTGAAATTAAAGGTCCAAACTTTACATGTTTTCGGGCCAAATCAAATCCAAAACGACAACAGGAATGATCGCAGGATGGTTAAACGCCATACCCGGGATTTCATGTTGAACGATGGTGATTTCGGGGAGGATTAGGGACGAACAGGGCTGTAGCTGGATAACTTCGCTGCATGCCAAGTTCGCTCCTGATCAACTTCGTTCCCCAGTAAGTTCGCCGGTAAGTTCGCCAAGCATGTTCGCCGAGTACTAAGTTCGCTTAACATTAATTTCGCCTAAGGCTAAGTTCGACGGATGGTTAACTTCGTCTCTTGATAAGTTCGCTGAACCTTAAGTTCGCCGAACCTTAAGTTCGCTTAAGTTAAGTTCGGTAACGAATCGGATTACGAATCAGACTTAAATTGTTATGAGGAATGAGTTAACAAATTAGAAAACGAATTAAAATCCTAGTGAAAAATGTGTTAAGACAGTTAATGTAAATAAAATTTTTCCAAGCTGACCTGGCAGCTCGACCCCAGCTAGGGGCTCTGCCCCTTGGACCCTGCTATGGGCTGCTGCCTCTAGAACCCCGCTGCTAGGGGCGCTGCCCCCGGACCCCCATTCGTTGTGGGTAATAACTAAGACTAGAAAGATGATATGAGTAGTGATAGTTAATTGATACGTGTAATTATTATACAGTCAGCCGTGCACAACTGAAGAAAGGGATTACCATTAACGGTAAACGTAACCGCATACATGTGAGTTTCTAGCCTCATTTCCTTGTTATGTTTTCGGGGCTATGTGCATACTTGATGTGAATGTTAAGTGTATGTCTTATTGACGATTGTGATAGTTATGTATGTATGCTTGACAGTACGTGAACGACCTTCGGGTATTGCACGTATTGTTAAGGCAAGTATAGTGTAGTATGTATGATATGTGTATGTGAATAAAGGAGTACGTACGATTATGTTGTGTATGTTATTAAATGTATGGATACGATAATGAAAGGAAAGGTAAGGTTAAGGGGTTGCATACCCTAATAATATATGTGAAGGATAAAGGGTTGCATACAATAATAATATATGCGAAGGATAAAGGGTTGCATACCCTAATAATATATGCGAAGGTAAAAGGGTTGCATACCCTAATAATATATGCGAATGTTAAAGGGTTGCATACCCTAATAATATATGCGAAGGCTATAGGGCGTAATGCTATTTAAAACGTAAGATAGTATATGAAAGAAAGTGTGAAGGTAAGTAAGTATATTATAAACGAAAGTATGAAAGTATGTAGTTATGAATGTATCGTATGTTATGTGATTAACTAGAACTCACTCAGCGTAGCTGACTTTTAGTAAGCACGCAGGTGAGTAGAATGAGGCAGATCGCTTGAGGAGACACGTGGCATTGAATAAGAGGCTGGTAGAGGCTGGCATCGGAAGACTCAAAACGTGCTATGTTTTAATTACTTAGTTTTTGAAAGACAAGTTGTTTGTTTACGACAAGTTTTGGATCGTTATGAAATGTTTATGAATGTTTTATTTTCCGCGCAAAGTTTTAATTAACTCTGATATTAAGAACTATGTTTATGAGTAAATCCAACGTCCATGAGGCACCGGTAATGGGGCCTTACACACTCTCTCTCTCTCACACACACACACACATCTACCAACACTACCAGCACCATTGTCGTCCGACCAAAATGAAACCCAAATCAAAATCCATTAGCATATTCCGGTAAATCGGAACCTAACAGAAGCCACCACATCGTACACCACCGCCGCAACCCTTTTAACTCCAGAAACTTAAGTTTGAACAAAGGAAGGCAACCGTAGTTAAATCGAAGGCCATTCATTGTCTTCCGGACAAATCGAAACCCTAATCGAAACCCGTTCATCGTCTTTCGGCCAAATCGAAACCATAATCAAAGTTTGTTCATCGTCTTCCGGCCAAATCGGGACCATAATCGAAGTCTATTCATTCTATTCCGCCCAAATCGAACTCTGTTCATCTTATTCCGGCCACATCGGCTTATATAAGCTAATAAGCATAAGCTTAAAAAGTTAAGCCAAACACTAAGTTAAGCTTATTTTGTAAAAAAAAAACTAAAAAAGCTATAAGCTTTGTTAAAAAAGCTAGGCCAAACACCCCCCCTGTTTTGTTATTTTTGTTTATTAATGATAATTAAAGTATTTTTATTTAGTAGTTGAAATGACTGATTTGCCCTCATGTGTAATGCATATTACTTTTTCTAACGAGATTTTTTAACGGGGTTAGGCCTAAAGAACAAAAGGTGCAACATTTTTAAACGTAAAGGACAATAATCATCAATTTGAAAGATAAAGGACCATCAGTGAAATTTGAGGTAAACATAAAGGACAATTTCTATAATTCTGTCTTTTAATTAAATTTGTTTTTATAATTAAACTAACCCTAAATAGTTGTTTTTTTAAGTAAAGCAACAAGTTTCTTTTTCCAAATGGTGACTGTTTGTTTGGTACGAGGAAATGAAATAAACGATGGATTAATTAAGGCAACATAACTAATGGAATGGACACCGAATAATATTCATCATTATCATTTCATTGAGATGTTTGATTATCATGTGAGAATGAAATGAATAATTTCTTTGTGTTGTACGTTTGATAGACAAAAAAAAACAAAGAATAAAATAAAAATGGTAGTGAGTGACGGTGGTGGTTGATTGGTGATGGTAGGTGGAGGGTAGGTGATGGTAGATGGCGGCGGTGGGGGGGTGGTGGATGGCGACAATGATGATGCCGTGGTGGTGGGCGAAAAAGATAATAAAATGAAAAATAGAAAACACGGGGTTTATTTCACTCTTCCTTCCTAGTTTCTAGAGCACCCTCCATGAGTCCATGCTATTTACACATACATATGGTTTACAATGGGTCTTGACTTACTTGAGGGTCAGGATACCCATTGGGCTTCAAGCCCATAGACCCTGTAACGGGTTTCTTGTAATGGTAGTTTGCATCGTGATCCAACTAAATGAGAAAATATCTCACATCATGAACTTGGAAAATGAAAAGTTACTCATTTGAAGTGCTACCCTAGTCCTTACATTAACCGTGCAGGGTTTGGTAACAAGCACAATATATTACAATACAATACAAAATCTTCAATTCAATACATGTAGGATAAGAAAATGGGACAGCAAATTCAAAATCACTTGAAACGTAGACATGAATTTGTTAAAAATGTTCTTTAACACAAAGTAGAAAAAAAAACTGATACTCTTATGTGTATTAGACAATGGATATAGTGGTTCATCACTTCATTGATGCATTGTTTGGTGCTCCTTAATTATATGAAAAGTTTCAAATAAGATAAAACTGATACTTCAAGAAAAGAAACAAGAATATTAATAATTTATTTAGATATATATGTGTGGTAGGAGTAGAGTATTTAATTTAAAGCAAGAAGGGTAATTTAGCCATAGACCAAGTAAAAGGAAGACCTTGACTTCATAATTTCAGTGGACCTTGACCTCATAATTTCGGTGCTTTGCTTTCATAATAATAAGGGTGTTGAATGTTGATTGTTTTGTCACTCATCACAAATGGGGTGTGAAAGACATGGCTGCCGTATGGATCGGTTTTGGTTGATTTTTTTTTATATGTTACTAATATATTTCATTATCTGATGTTGATGTTGAGCCGTGTTAAATAATCTCTATTTACTTTGTTCTTTATAGATATTATCGTGATTTGGGTTGTGGTATTAGGTAACCTTTTTAGTAGAGGTACAACTAGAATTGAATCAAAAGATGTTCGAATAAAGTGGTTGTGAGAAGTTTGATGGTCGAAGTGAGTTTTGATGAGATCAAACTGCAGCAAATATGAGTGTTGCACGTTGGGATCAAGTGTTTGTGTTAGTGATTTAAGAGGTTGCGCATGTTTGGTCATGTGAGAATATGACAAGCTACACATTTGATGATTGTATTGACTCGAAAATGTGCTTACACATGTGGGTTCAACAACATCATCCATAACCTTCAAGAATGCATCATAATTGATTAAAGGTGCATAGGAAAATCTTGTACTTCTCATATCTCACTATCTAGGGCGAAGGCCGGAGAGGATGGTTGATACTTGATAGACGTTGTACGGAGCTTGGAAAATGACTTTGTGACATCAAAGTTTAAATTAAACGGTTCTAAAAGATATTATGTTTTCATCACAAAATGTTCACTTTGGTTGCCTATAACTAGTAAACAATGTTCGTATTCATGCCACACACGAAACTAAAGAATGATTTAATACCAACACCTTTGTATCATGATGTCTCGCAATAAATGTTGTAGTTTGTATCGATTTTGAACATGGAATATTGGTTTTATATAATTCCAACTATGTCTTATTGATAGATAACAGCCTAAATTTAACTCTCTTGGCTGGTGGCGGTCCCAACTAAATGTGTATTTTTTACCAACAGTCCGCGACTGATGGAGTCAACCATATGTTAATCTACGTTTACGTGGCACGTCAACGTTAATAATCATTTGTTTCTTTCTAAGAAAATTGGTTTTAAATAATCAAAACTATGCGGGTTTTTTTTAGAAGTGTGGCTTATTTCAAACATTTGATCACAAAGGGATGTTGGGTATTATTTTTAATCACAAGGGGGGTTTTTGGGGTTAGTATTAACGAATAAGAGAGTAATAGATAATGAAAAGCTTTATGTCAGAGTAAGAGTTAATTGTTATTGATAGTGACGAATAAGAGGTAATTGTCATTGCTAGTGGTGAATAAGAGTTAATTGTCATTGCTAGTTGTAAATACGAATTAAATTGCCATTGCTAGTGCGAATAAGAGTTGAAATTACAATTGCTAGTGGCGAATAAGTGGTTTACAAGTCTGATCTCTCCTACACCCCTATTATTCCCTTATTCGCCAATACTAACCCCGAAAACCTCTCTTGTGATTAGTAATAATAACCTAGCATCCCTTGTGATCAAATGTTTGAAATAAACACCACTTTTAAAAAAAATTCAAACTATGCCCTATTAGCAAAAAACAATCATGGCTAAATGTGTATTTTTTTTCCAACGGTCCACTAGGCGTGCCACATAAGTAACAGACTAACGGAGTTAACCATCCGTTAGTTGCGAACCGTTGGAAAAAATGCACGTTGAGTTAAGACCGCCACCACTCATATATGACGTTGAGACTGTTATTTATCGATATGGCATAGTTATGATTATTTTATTTTAACATTTTCTTTTGCCAATAGATAAATGAAGTTGTGATATGTATGATACAGACTTCGAGGAACCTGATAATGATCCTCTATCGGTGAAGAGGTAGGTCCCAGCAGAGCCCAGTTGGACCCGCAAGACTCACCTTGAACAGGGACGTCTGCGCGATGACCAACTGCTCCAGCAGGACCCACCATGCTCAAAGAACCTTACGCGCAGTACGCCAGCTGTACCCGCAGGGAAAGCCTCCCAATGGTGAAGTACCCCGCCTGTTCCCGCAGCTGCGGGTACAAGCCATCAGGGAAGGCTACCCGCACTAACAGCAAGGCTACACGCACAAGGCATTCGTTACTTCAGTTGTCACATGAAGGAATGAGCAAGGCGGGAACACTCCCGCCTAAATGAGCCAGTCCGTATGCTTCTGGAAGGTCTTTCGTACTATACCTACTAAGGTATGGACGGAACAGACAGTTTGACCAGAGCAGCCCATGAACTAATCACAGGGTGACAGCTCACCGACAACAATACGAGGAGGAGCACCCTCTAGTACTGTTTGTCACTATTAGCCGCTGCCTACTCACCAACCCTTACGAGGGGACGTGCGCAGCCTACAGTTGGTGGAACAGTACATAGCCAGCAGTAAAGGAACAGTATACAGCCGACCTTGTTACTGTTGGCCGTAACCTATCCACCAACCAGCATGGCCTGTGCATACGTCCACTGTTGGTAGAACAGGAATACTATTCAGCCGGCTGTACCTGCTTGGAAACCTACCTTCGGCTATAAATACTCCAACACCTTGGAATGGTAAGGACATCATCTGATATCTCAATCTTATCTAGCAATCTCTTAATATACTCTTATATTCAGAGCAATCTAGTCTGATTCTCACGCCGGATGGTGGTCACAAGGAGGAACCCCCCCCCCTTCTCAGTGACGAGCTTACGGTGTCTGTTTTGCAGGTCTCCTGAAGAACAACCTTCTCAGCTAGATCTCATCCGTGGGAAACATTACTTAACCCCCAGATTATCTATAATCTGTCCAGGGTTCACTTAGTGTTTCTTCATTGGCGCCATCCGTGCATAAAAGCTAGAACTATTTTAGTTTTTTCAAAATTTCTGAAGAAATGGTTAACGTTACTCCGGTCCAAAGGCCAGTAACCGACCAAGAAACCCCGGTAACCACAACCCCAGCAACTGGGGGGAACACCGGCGGTTACACAAATCTTACGAACACTACCCCGACTACCCAAGCCGGGGCAAGTGCAGTAAATATTCCACTGGGGTTCACTGACACCCAGTTGGAAAAACGAACAAGGGCCCCTCGCCAAACACTAGATCAAGTGAAGGCGTGGGCCGAAGCACGTCAAAGAGAATTCCAAGCTGAATTGGATGAACGCTTGCGTTCAGCTCAACAGGCTGACGAATTCGGTAGTACTCGCCAACACCTCAATATGAGCAGTGAGTGCGAGTACTCAGACGACGAGAGGGAGTCCGATACCGACGCAAACCCTCGCCATAACGCGAAAGGGAAGCGTAAGGAAACGGACGTCCAACCAAAAAGGAATTTTGGGGAAGCTTTTAAACCAACTGCGGAGAGAAACCCGCGTGACTTCTCCAAAACCTTTAGACCAACTGCTACAAATGCAGGGAAGTCAAAATTCGCAAGGGACATTGCGGAGGCAATCGCCCCGAGAAGTGCCAAACAGATGTCCAACATTGGCACTTATGATGGTCTATCCGACCCAGACGACCATTTGAACAGGTTCATTGCGGGGGCTACCGTCAGCAACTGGACGGAACCCACGTGGTGCTACATGTTCCAGATGACTCTGGTCGGAGCGGCCAGGGCATGGTTCGATCGTTTACCGATCCACCACATATATGACTGGGCGGACTTTCAGAAC
This sequence comes from Bidens hawaiensis, assembly GCF_021521415.1. NCBI lineage: Eukaryota > Viridiplantae > Streptophyta > Magnoliopsida > Asterales > Asteraceae > Bidens > Bidens hawaiensis. Next base: position 87,767 of record NW_027497981.1, on the reverse strand, counting down.
AAGTTCAGCCAGCACTTCAGCCAACAGAGGAAGTACACTGAAGAACAGTGGACGATCCTCAACTGCGCGAGAGAGGAGGATGAATCTTTACTAGACTTCATCACCCGCTTCAACTCCAAAAAGCTAAGTCTCGGCAACATAAGTGAAGATCTGGTTCGCGCCGCTTTCATCCAAGGCGCCGAATACCCAGAACTTATCCGCACATTGACGGGTAAGGATGGCATGCCATCAACATGGGATGCCATCATGACGGCGGCAAAGCGCTTTGCCGAGACGGAAAAGCAACTGGGAAGGGATCTTCCCCAGAGTACACACCTCTACACGCAGAGGAAAAGAGAGAACAATGTCCGGATCGCCCGGCAGAACAAAAAAAGGAAGCTAGGTATCTGGCAGTCAAGGGTAAACTTTGACACCTCATCCAGCTCTCGCCCTCTTGTTGGCGGAAGAAGTCACACACACCCTTCAAGCCAAAAGCACCGGTGGACGCCACTCACCAAAAGCGTCACGGAGATATTTGCCACTGAAAAGCTACCGTGGCCAAAAGCTCCAGCGATCCGGCACCGACCTAATGCGGATCAGAGCAAATCCTGTGACTTCCACGGGACCAAAGGTCATGGTACGGAAGAGTGTACATCCTTGAAAGACATTGTCGAAGCATTCGTCAAGGATGGAAGATTGGCACACCTGGTGGCATCAATCAAGAAGGGAGGACGGAACGACAACCGGTACCGGGGCAACGGACGAAAGCCCGTTGACATCAGCATCAACATGGTTCATGGCAACATCAGAGGAAGAAAAAGGCGAACGCCAGAACCATGCGCATGGAAGGAAGCTGAGGTGCGCTTCCCGCGAGTGCCAGGAGGACCCAGCAAAGAAGGCCCTATCGTCATAAAAAGCCAGCTGGGGCACTACATCACTTCTCGCACTCTTGCTGACAACGGCGCCTCGTCAACGGTGATGTACAGGCAGTTCTTCGACAAGCTAGATGACGAAGACAAAGAGCGCCTGGAGACGATTTGCGCCTCGATGGAAGGGTTTGATGGCAGCACAAGCACCTCCCTGGGTATCCTATCTTTCCCCGTCACTCTTACAGATGGAAAACACTCCCGCACAGAGGATGTAGACTTTGTCGTGATGAGGAAGCCGCACCACACGTACGACATTCTCTTCGGGAGAGACGGGATGGCAAGATTCAACGCCGTGGTATCCTCAGTCCACGGCATGATGGGATGGCCAACAGCTGAGGGTGTAGCGATGATCACCGGCATTCCCCAGGTATGCATCGCATCTGTCTCATCTAAACCCAAACCAAAGATGGCTAAACCAACCATCACCGAACCAGAATGATGGGCCTTCAATGGCAAGTACCCTGACCAGGCCGTTACCATTGGCCCAACAATTGTTGATCCCACCCGCACCTTACTTAAGCGCTTATTACAAAGGAACGCCGACATCTTCGCGTGGACACCAGCTGACATGACTGGTGTACCCCGGAGTAAGGCAGAGCATAAGCTCAAATGCGATCCGGCTGTCACACCGATTGTACAAAAGCGTAGAGTAATGGGGCCAGAACAAACTAACGCGTGTAGAACCCAAGTCAAGGAACTTCTTGACGCAGGCATCTTACGCGTTAGTAGATATCAAACTTGGGTTGCAAATCCCGTAATGGTACCGAAGAATGACAAACAATGGCGCATGTGCATAGATTTCAAAGATTTGAACAAAGCATGCCCCAAAGATTGTTATCCGTTACCTGAAATTGATCTTAAGGTGGATTCGTTGGCACCATTCCGCCTTAAATGCTTCCTGGACGCGTACAAGGGGTACCATCAAATCCACATGACCGTTGATGATCAGGACAAAACCGCTTTTCGGACGCCCGATGGCACATTTTGTTATCAAATGATGCCATTCGGACTTAAGAATGCCGGGTCCACATACCAACGCCTGATGGACAAAGAGTTTCATTCCCAAATTGGGAGGAACTTGGAAGTCTACATGGATGACTTGGTCATCAAAAGCCCTGACCCAGAAGCGATGTTGAAAGACATCGAAGAAACTTTCAACACGCTCAGGAAGATAAACATGAAGCTCAACCCGAGCAAGTGTGCCTTTGGAGCGGAAGAAGGGAAGTTCTTGGGGGTCATCGTCACTAAAGATGGCTTCAGAGCGAACCCTGAAAAGGTCGAAGCCATTATCAAAATGGAATCACCTACTACCATCAAACAGGCTCAGACACTGAACGGACGACTAGTGGCACTTAATCGCTTTTTGGCAAACCACGCGGATAAGTCGTTCCCCTTCGTGTCAACGTTGAGAAACTGTTTGAAAAAAACGCACTTCCGCTGGACACCAGAAGCGGAAGCAGCTTTTCAGGAGATTCGGTCACGCTTGATCGAACTCCCAACACTCACAGCACCAGAAGCGGGAGAGGAGTTAATCCTATACCTTTCCGCAACTGATAGAGCAACCGGGGCAGTCCTGCTAGTAGAGCGAAAAGGCATCCAGATGCCAATCTATTATGTCAGCCGTATCCTAACAGATGTAGAAACCCGGTACTCTACCCTCGAAAAATTAGTCTTAGCACTTTTACACGCCTCACGCAGGTTAAGACGATATTTCCAGGGTCACCCAATCACCATACTCTCCAACTTCAAACTTGCAAACGTTCTAGGCAAACCCGAGTTATCGGGACGCCTAGCCAAATGGGCAATTGAGTTGGGAGAATACGCGATAAAGTATAAGCCAAGACCAGCCATAAAGGGCCAGGTTCTGGCCGACTTTATTGCAGAAGTGCCTGCATCGCGGGAAAAAGAGTGCCAGGAAGAGGCTCAACCCTCTCCAGCACAAGACATCAATGATGTCTGGCAACTCTACACCGATGGGGCAGCCAATAACGAGGGTTCAGGCGCAGGGCTAAAGCTAACCAACCCAGCGGGCCAAGAATACACTTACGCTATTCGACTGAATTTTCCAAGTACGAATAACGAAGCCGAGTATGAGGCATTCCTGGCTGGGCTGAGAATTGCGCGTAAGATGGGAGTGAAAAACTTGGAAGCCCACGTGGATTCCATGTTAGTAGCCAATCAAATCAACGGGACGTACACGGCCGTGAATGACACAATGGCCCTGTACCTCGCACAAGCAAAATCCCTTATGCGCGATTTCAATGACTGCAAAGTCATACACGTCAAGCGAAGTGAAAACAAATCTGCGGATGCGTTAAGCAAGCTTGCTTCATTAGCCTTTACCCACCTAGGAAAGGATATCCGCATTGAACTCCTCGAGACACCTTCGGTCCCACACAAGGAAATTTGTGTCATCCAAACCGGGACGGAAATGTGGATGACACCAATAATAAAATACTTTGCGACAGGTACACTACCGGAGTCCAAAACACAGGCAAGAAAACTACGCTGTAAGGCACTGAATTATCAACTCGTCAATGACATCCTTTACAGACGTAACTTTCTTGGCCCACTCTTAAGATGCGTGGACAACCAAGATGCTGACTACCTCCTAAGGGAAGTACACGAAGGCATCTGTGGAGTACACGCAGGTCCCCGCGCTGTTGTAGCCAAGCTAAACAACGCGGGATACTTTTGGCCGGGGATGCATACGGATGCACTGGCATACATCAGAAAATGCAGGTCTTGCCAGCTTTACGCACCCAACACGCACCGCCCGAAGAATGAACTTGTTCCAGTCACTTCTTCATGGCCATTTCAGAAGTGGGCCATCGATGTGACAGGCCCATTTCCTACAGCAGCAGGAAATGTTCAGTTCCTAGTGGTAGCCATCGACTACTTCACCAAGTGGATAGAAGCAAAACCTTTAGCCCAAACAACCGCGAAACATATCAAAAAATTTATTTGGGAATTTATTATTTGTCGTTTTGGACTTCCACAGAATTTGGTGAGCGATAACGGCACCAACTTTGCTGACAAGAAGCTACAACAGTGGCTAAAAGAACTTCAAATCACCCACACCTTTACCTCAGTGGCACACCCGCAAGGTAATGGTGAGGTGGAAAGAGCAAATAAGAGCATCGTCGAAGGCATCAAGAAGAGACTATTGGAACACAGATCCGGCTGGGTGGACGAGCTTCCGCACGTCCTTTGGGCAAACAGAACGCTGAAGAAGGCCAGTACGGGAGAAACCCCGTTTAGCCTCACTTATGGCACTGAAGCCATGGTCCCGGTCGAAATTGGTCTACCCTCACCAAGGGTCTTGATTCAGCCAGAAGACAATGATGCGGAAAGACGGTTGGATCTTATGCTAACCGAGGAACGCAGAGACTTAGCCGCAGTGCGTGAAGAGAACTACAAACGACAAATGCAAAAGTACTACAACACGCGGGTAAAACTCTGCAACTTCAATATAGGAGACTACATACTGCGTAACAACGAGGCTTCAAACCAAGAGCGCCCGGGAAAGCTGGCCCCCGTCTGGGAAGGGCCATACATTATCAAAGAAGTCCTGGGAAAGGGCGCATACCGGCTCGAAAGGCTCGATGGCACTCCCATCCCAAGAACATGGAATGGAGCTCAATTACGCAAATGTTATATGTAGATCAATTCCAAAACTTGTAAAGAAAAGGCCTAGAGCCACTTCTAATGGAAATGATTCTCCTTTCATAATGTGTTTACCTTTATACTTATGAACTTCCCACTGGTGCCGGTATTCACCGCATAAACGGGAAGAAGTAAGTCATTACGTGTGGAAGGCGGCAAAACCCGCATAAACACAACGTTAAAAATAAGGGAAACCTACACGCAGGTCAGATGTAAGTAAAGTTTAGCCATCCTTGTAAGTGCAAGTGACGGTCTTACCCGCACAATCACGAACAAGGAAGCAAAACTTCAACCTATCATCTACCACGTTCAAAGGTTATCCTAAAAAATAAAAAAAATAAAAAAAAATAAAAAAAAAAAAAGATAAGGAAAACCTACACGCAGGTCAGATATGGGTAAAGTTTAGCCATCCTACTAAGTGCAAGTGACGGTCATACCCGCACAATCACGAAAGAGGAAGCAAAACTTCACACCTATTACCTACCACGTTCAAAGGTTAACTTATCCTCAAAGATGAGGAAAACCTACACGCAGGTCAGATATGGGTAAAGTTTAGCCATCCTACTAAGTGCAAGTGACGGTCATACCCGCACAATCACGAAAGAGGAAGCAAAACTTCACACCTATTATCTACCACGTTCAAAGGTTAACTTATCCTCAAAGATGAGGAAAACCTACACGCAGGTCAGATATGGGTAAAGTTTAGCCATCCTACTAAGTGCAAGTGACGGTCATACCCGCACAATCACGAAAGAGGAAGCAAAACTTCACACCTATTATCTACCACGTTTAAAGGTTAACTTATCCTCAAAGATGAGGAAAACCTACACGCAGGTCAGATGGTAAAGTTTAGCCATCCTACTACGTGCAAGTGACGGTCCTACCCGCACAATCACGGAAGAGGAAGCAAAACTTCACATCTATCTACCACGTTCAAAGGTTAACTTATTCTAAACACTTGGAAAATTGCTAATTTAAACTAAAGTATGTAAGTCATATAACGTTTATAAAGCAAGGAATCCAATGAATCAAGCGGTCTTAGCCGCACAAAGATTTACATTTCATAAATATTCGTTACAAGAATGGCCGGGTAACTACCCGCCTACAAGAAAGTAAATCTATACAAACTAAATCTATCCTAGCAGCGGGAAGGGATCTTCAGGATCAGGCTTCAGGGCCACTTCCACTTGGACCAGCGCCGTCAGTAGAGCGTGGCTGTTCAAGGAAAGCCTTAAGGATAGGTAGCCCATCATCAGCAGCAGCAATTTCATTCACCTTCTCCACCACCGGATGCGGGAAGGCGGCGTATTGATTTACTGCTTGGTCATATATGGCTTCAGTATCTATATTGTACAAAGGGAAGTTGGATGGCGGGACGCCTTTCTCAACAAACCCTAGACCAAGCAGGAAGCCGACCCGTTCCCCATCCTCGTGAGAAGCGTTGAGGGCTGCGCTCATAGCATCGTCGTAAGATGTCTCTGAGAAGACCCGATGCACAACCTACATAAGAAAATATACAAGTGTCAACACCCTATTTACAAAGAAAAGCGTGAAGACATGAAGATAGACTTACCTGAGACAACGCTTCTCGAAGAAGCCATTCCTTGGCAACCAGAGCTTCTTGAAGGGCGGCTTGAGCTTGGGTGCAGGCGCGTTCGGCTTCGCTTTTGTTAAGGTTGGCAAGTAGCACTTCCTTTGCGGCAGCCTCTTCGACGCCCTTAAGCTTCCGCTCGGTATGGTCAAGCACGCCCCTCTGGTCCAAGATCTCCTGGAGCTTCTTGGCATCTTCCATCGCCAAGGCATCATGAGCACGTTGGAGAGCCTCTAATTTGGCCTTGAGCTCCTCATTCTCCACGCGTAAAGGCTCAGCAACGGCTTCAGCCTTGGTGGCCCTCTCGGTTGCGTTCCTCGCAGTCTCCTTAGCCAGCCGAAGCTGTTCGTTAACAGCTTGGGCAGCCTTGGAGCGGGCCTCGAGTCGCGCTTGAACCTCAACCTCGAGGGCCTTGAAGGCCTTCTCCTTCTCCGCAGCAGCTGCGGACAGCTGTTGGTTCTCCTCCCGAAGAGCCCGCGCTTGAGATACTTCCTTGGCGCGAGCTGCTTTCAACTTGTCGTTTTCACGACAAAGCAGCTCGACGCGCGGCTGCATCCGGGCCTGGAGAACCCGAAGCTCGTTGGTTAGCCTACCCTCCTGGTAGCTAGCCATGGCTTCCCCCAACGCACCATGGGGAGCAGCGTGGCGAGCCCATTCCACGCACTCCACAGGGGTACGAAGGGTTGTTCCTCGGCGTATGTTCCATCGCGGAACATACACTTCATTGGAATCCGACACTGCAAAAAACAAAAAGCAGTTAGGAAAAGATGATAAAAAATATATGTAGAAAAATGGGCCAAAAGAACCCTACGCACCTGTAGGGTCAATTACAGGCCGATAGCCGCCGAACCCATCACCTGAACCCAATGGAAATCCATCCAAGAGGTCAGGCAGATGGGAAGGTGGCGGAGAGATGCGAGAAGCCCCACGCGTACCTGATGGACCGGCCGTCGCCGATGGTGGGGGCATGGTTGCAGCCGCCGTGGTCGCCACCGCAGTCGCTGCCGCAGAGTCCGCAGCAATCGTAACCGCCGGCTCTGTGAAGGATGCTGTAAAAATCGCACTCACAGCCGGCGGTGACGTCATCTCGGCTGGAACAGTCGGCTCAAAGGAGTGAGCAACTGATCCAGCGGAAGCAGGCGCAGGCGCCTGGGTCGACGCCTCAGGTAGGCTGACCAAGCCTACCGTCATTGGCCGAGAGGTACTACTAGGCGCTTCACGCCTCAGGTGACAGTCGCAACCTCCAGAGCTGTGGTCTTACCACCACCCGGGATTCCCCGCCACCTCTTCGCTCTCAGTCTCCGAGTCAAACAGAGCCACCGGATCGGCAGTGGAGGCCACCTTCTCCTTTCCCTTCCCGCCGGCAGCCTTCTTCTTCCGCACCAATGGAGGACCATCTGCGGATTCCTCATCAGAACATACGATTAGAGGAATTCCAGCAGAGGTTTCAGCATTGAGAGGTCGAGGGGCGAAGAGCGCCTTACCTGGCCGGCGGGCACTGAGGATCTCATGGCCTAGCGGATAGACCTCCACGAACCGATCCGCCGTTTGTTCGAGGATGGGCAACTCGTTCTCATCTAGAGCGCGAGTACCCATCCGTGCGGGACCGTCAGCCTCCCGCGGGTTCAGGAGCGACTGCAGGTCGTTCCCCTCTGAAATAAACAGGAAAAAAGTTAGAAGAAATTCAAAATCAACAAAAGGGAAAAAGGCATACCGTAAGGAACAGAGTTCGAACCGTATTCGAGGACGATCGGAATCTTGCGCGCATCAGCCTCCTTCCACACCCGGCTCATCCCCAGCATCACCATCCCGGACTCCGCAAACCGGTAAACCGGAGATTGGACCCGAGATATCTGGGCAAACCATTCCGCCTCCTGGTAGCTGGAAGCGTGAAGGCTGGGAAGCGCCTGCCCATTCTTGAATTTCATAGCAATGGGGATGGCACGGGCGGATATGAAGAAAAACTCCCTCTTCCACGCGCGAAGACTGCGCTCGGTCGCACAGATCTTCAAACCCTTAATCCGGGTTGTCAGCGTGTACCACCCCTGGATGCACCTCCAAGTGTAGAAGGTCATCAGGCGGTCAACATAGGGCTCAATGCCCAGTATCCGGCACACCCACTCAAAATGGCGAATCTTGGCGATCGCCATGGGGTGCAACTCGGTCAAATGAACACCATGCCTCTCAAGGACACGGTAAACAAACTTTGTCAATGGGAACCTAAGATTCCCATAGACAAAGAATGCTGCATAAACCCCGATCTTGCCTCGGGGGGCATCGTACACGGTCTGATGGGGTTCAGGAAACTCAGGCTCGAGAGACTCGAGCATGAACTTCCTGACAACATACCGGTATAGATCGCCAGGAAGAGCACACTGGCACTCACCAGCAGTACTCCTGTCGTCAGCTGTAGAATCGATATCACGAGACATCTTGTAAAAGAAGAAAACGATTTCGGGAGAATGCTTGCCTGAAAAGGATAAGTATTCGCCGGAAATCGCAAAGAAGATGAAGAAGAATGAAAGTGTGGATTACAAATAACCCTCTCCCCCTTTATATACTAATCGCAATTAATGCGATGAAATTAATGCGGAAGAGAGAGAAAACGAAGGTGCAATGAAACTATGACACGTGGCAAAAAGCAAGCTGGCAACAGCTGTTGACAGGACGCACACCATTAATTTCGCGGCCACGCGCCCGAAAAATCGCGCCCACGCGCCTGAAAAAGCGTCTGGAATGACCATGAACTGTCACGTCGCCATAACTTCCTGCACGTCCTGACACAGTCAGAAGAAACCGTCGCACGACGTTTCAGATGTTTGGACTGTTCCTATCTTTCCACCAACTCTTCGAATTTCAAAAAATTCAAAATTCAAAAAGATTCAAAAGTGAGCGGGAAAATACCCCTCACCTTGGCAACCAAGTAACCGTAAGACGGGTGCGGGTACAGTGTTAAGGCAAAACCCTTCACATACCTAACACCCGCAGGGAATTGAAGCCAAGAATAACTTGGCAACCAAGTAACCATCAGACGGGTGGGGGTACAGTGTCAAGGCAAAACCCTTCACATACTTAGCACCCGCAGGGAATTGACGCCAAGAATACCTTGGAAGTAAAGTAACCGTAAGGCGAGTGCGGGTACAGTGTCAAGGCAAAACCCTTCACGTACTTAGCACTCTGCAGGGAATTCAAACCAAGAAGGATCTTCTGGGCCATGCTTGCGGAAACGTGAATAACATTCCCGCACGACGGGAACGTCGAGAACTATATTGTTTGAAACTCCAAAATGGAATTGGTGGTTTTAGCGTAAATGATCACTATGTCGAAAACCACCAAAACCTCATGGAGAATCCACACAATTGGGACTCAACATTCCTGACGCGCGAGGAGGTTACAAACTTACCCGCTTCACGCCCAAAGGTCAAGCAGAAAAGTCGGGAATTTCTGCGTGACATCAGGAAAACCGCGGGATGAATCACCACGGAAAACCGAAAAACTAAACCCTTTTCAAAATGTAAGGCCCCGATACCGGTAACCCTACTTTCGTGTTGGATTTACTCATAAACACAGTTCTAAATATCAGAGTTAATTAAAACATTTATGCGGAATATAAAACTTTCATTAAACATTACATAATTCATAACTTGTCTCAAAACATTCATTGTCTTTCACATTAAAGCATTAAAGTTAACACATCACAATCTTCAGATGCCAGATTCTTGTTCAGTGCCATGTGTCTCCTCAAGCGAGCTGCCTCATCCTACTCACCTGCGTGCATACTAAAAGTCAGCTACGCTGAGTGAGTTCTAGATAATCACGTAATCATACCATTTACATAACGTTATATTCATACTTTCATATTTTCATACTTCCTTACTTTCTTACTTTCATTCATACTTTCATACTTTCTTACTTTCTTACTTTCATATCTTACGTTATAAAGAGCACTACGCCCTACATTCCTCGAGTATTGTTAGGGCTCGGTACCCTCCTTCCTCGAGTATTATTAGGGCTCGGTACCCTCCTTCCTCGAGTATTATTAGGGCTCGGTACCCTCCTTCCTCGAGTATTATTAGGGCTCGGTACCCTTTTCATAACCATACAACCATACATTATCATTTCTTTCTTTTATTATCCTTATCACATTCATACACATAAGCATACATATCATACTTACCTTAACTTAGCATTACAACCTAACAGTACGTGCAATATCCGAAGATCGTTCACGTACCATCAAGCAATCATTCACACATATCACATCATTCACATAAGGCATACACTTATCTCTTAGGATAAGCGTATTAACAAACATATTGAGTATGCACACAGCCCCGAAAACATGACACATAAATGGGGCTAGAAACTCACCTGGATCCTGTTACGCTCGCCGCTGATCGTAATTCCTTTCTTTAACTGGGCTCGGCTAACTGTATAATATTTACACATATCAATTAACTACTGCTACTCGTTTGTATTTCTATCTATATATGACCCACAACGAACGGGGGTCCGGGGGCAGCGCCCCTGGCAGCGGGGTTCTAGGGGCGGCAGCCCCTAGCGGGGTCCAAGGGGCAGAGCCCCTGGCTGGGGTTAAGCTGCCAGGTCAGCTTGGAAAAATTTTATTTTCGATAACTGCCTTAACACATTTTCCATTAGGTTTTTAATTTATTTTATAAACGAACTTCGCTTCAGGCGAAGTTAAACCTTAGGCGAACTTGGAAACAGCTTGGTTCTGGCTTGATTCGATCGAATAGGAACACGTTCGATCGAATAGGCACACGTTCGATCGAATAGACACACGTTCGATCGAATAGACACACGTTCGATCGAATAGACACACGTTCGATCGAATAGACACACGTTCGATCGAATAGACACACGTTCGATCGAATAGACACACGTTCGATCGAATAGGCACACGTTTGATCGAATACAAAACTCATTCGATCGAATGAGTTGGAGACCATTCGGTTGCTTCCCTATTCGATCGACTGGACTTGTTCGATCTACACATTCGATCGAATGGACTGATTCGATCGACTGGTTCGATCGAATGAGTCTGATTCGACTCCTTCAAGCTGGCGACGGAGAAACTCACGGGTTTTCCAGATTTTCCAGATTTTTGACCCAAAAACGAAGTTTTTGACATGGAAATGTTCGGGATTGAAAGGGCTATCGATTCCTAGTACTTTTAAACACAAAAGCTTGCATTTTGACACCAAAACAAGGCGGTTTTTGACCCGAAAACTCAAGTTACGTTTTTGCTCGATTTGAGGCCGAAATGGTTATGAAAACGGATGATTTTCGAGAGGGACTTACCAAAAACGACTAGGAACAAGATTGTGAACTCGGATCGGCGATTTGAGAACTTTCTCTCTCTAGTTTCTCTCTCTAGAATTGAGAGTGTTTGGGTGGGTGTAAGTGAAGGAAGATGGTGAAAATGGTGGATGTGTCAAGAAATTTCGTTTATATACTACGGGTTTGGTTAGGCTCGGGTTGGCTTCCTACGGGTCGAGACAGGCCGAGTTCATAAAATAACTAAGCCCAAGACCCGTTCCTTACTCGACATTAAATAACTAAAACGTGAAATTACTAAACATAACTTTCTTTTATTTATCAATATAAAAATTTTAGGATGTTACAAGTCTTCCTCCCTTAAAGAGGTTTCGTCCCCGAAACCTAACTATTACATAAACAAACTAGGGTAAAACTTGCGCATCTCATCCTCGACTTCCCAAGTAGCATCCGATCCCTTGCGGTGTTTCCATATCACTTTGACCAAGGGTATAATCTTGTGACGAAGCTGCTTCTCCTTGCGATCAACGATCTTTATCGGTTGCTCGATGTAATTCAATTGCTCATCAACCTCGATGTCCATTAAGGGCACGTGAGACGTGTCATCAGCTAGACACTTCCTCAGATGAGAAACATGGAAGGTTGAATGAATTCCTTCTAACTCATCGGGTAAATCCAGTTTGTAAGCTACTTCACCCACACGCTTTACAATCTTGAACGGTCCGATGTACCTCGGACTCAACTTTCCTCTTTTCCTAAAACGGATAATCCCCTTCCAAGGCGAGACCTTAAGCATCACATAGTCGCCAACGTTAAACTCAATTGGTCGTCGCCGCTTATCTGCATAAGACTTTTGTCTGTCTTGAGCGGCTTTCATTCTTGCTTTGATCTGATCGAACTTTGAAGACGTTTCCTGAACCACTTCTATACCTCCCATTTCCTTCTGACCAATCTCACCCCAACACACCGGGGTTCTACATCGTCTACCGTACAGCATCTCAAACGGTGGCATACCAATACTCGAATGGTAACTGTTGTTATAGGAGAACTCTGCCAGATGCAGATGATCATCCCAACTTCCACCAAAGTCTAAAACGCAAGCACGTAGCATATCCTCAAGGGTTTGGATCGTCCTTTCAGACTGTCCATCGGTTTGAGGATGATACGCCGTACTGATGTTCAACCTCGTCCCCATAGCTTCATGAAATTTCTTCCAGAACCTCGAAGTAAACCGTGTATCCCTATCAGACACGATCGATAACGGTACTCCATGCTTGGTTACAATTTCTTTAATGAACAAGCTTGCTAACGTTTCTGACGAGATGGCCTCTCGTATGGGCAGAAAGTGAGCACTCTTGGTCAAACGGTCCACAATCACCCAGATGGTATCATGTTGCTTAGCTGTACGAGGTAGCTTAGTTACGAAATCCATGGTGATGTGTTCCCATTTCCACTCAGGTATCTCTAGCGGTTGCATCTTCCCATAAGGCTTTTGGTGTTCGGCTTTGACTTGTAAGCAAGTTAAGCACTTACCAACATAATCCACTACATCGTTCTTCATTCCTGGCCACCAGTAATCTCTTTTCAGGTCTTGGTACATCTTTGTAGTTCCTGGATGGATTGAGTACCTTGACTTATGAGCTTCATCTAAGATTCGACTTCTAAGATCACCATGGCGTGGGATCCACATACGGTCGAACCTTGTCTTAACTCCATGAGTGTTTTCCATCAACTCATCTTGCTGACCATAAATCCTTTCTTTCTTTACTAACCCTTCGTCTACTAACACTTCTGACTGCACTTTGATGATTTCTTCAAAAAGACTTGAGTTCATGATCAACTTGTATGACTTCACTGTTGCAAGGACTTCCTCATTCTTACGGCTTAACGCATCAGCGACCACGTTAGCTTTACCGGGGTAATACTTAATCTCACAGTCGTAATCCTTTATCAATTCTAACCATCTTCTCTGCCTCATGTTCAATTCTTTCTGCTCGAAGAAGTACTTTAAACTCTTATGATCGGTATAGATAGTACACTTAGTACCGTACAGATAATGCCTCCATATCTTAAGAGCATGCACTACAGCTGCTAACTCCAGATCATGCGTCGGATAAGTACTTTCATGGACCTTCAACTGTCTAGACGCGTAAGCTATCACCTTCCCTCGTTGCATCAACACGCAACCTAACCCTTGATGCGAGGCATCAGCGCAAACAACAAAATCCTCATCACCATCGGGTAAAGTAAGGATTGGAGCTTGCGTGAGTCTCTTCTTCAATTCTTCAAAGGCTTCTTCTTGAAATTTCCCCCAGCTGAATACTATTGACTTTCGGGTCATACCGGTCAGCGGTGCGGCTATCTTGGAGAAACCTTCGATGAATCTCCTATAGTAGCCAGCTAACCCTAGGAAGCTTCGTATATCGGTCGGATTTTGCGGAGTCTTCCAATTCGTTATTGCTTCAATCTTAGCTGGGTCCACGGTAATCCCCTCCGGATTAACCACATGACCTAAAAATTGCACTTCTCTTAACCAGAACGCGCACTTCGAAAACTTGGCGTACAACCTCTCTTTCTTCAGTGTCTCCAATACCTCTCTCAGATGCTCAGCATGGTCAGACTCATTCTTTGAATAAACCAGTATATCGTCAATGAATACGATAACCGACTTATCCAACATCGGCCGACACACCCTATTCATCATGTCCATAAATGCTGCAGGAGCATTGGTTAGACCGAATGACATTACGAGGAACTCGTAGTGTCCATACCGCGTTCGGAACGCTGTCTTAGGGATGTCTGCCTCCTTCACCTTTAGCTGATGGTAGCCTGATCTGAGATCTATTCGTGAGAACCAACTTGAACCTTGCAGTTGGTCAAACAGATCATCAATCCTTGGCAAAGGATATCTATTCTTTACCGTAAGCTTATTCAACTCACGATAGTCTATGCACATTCTCATACTTCCATCCTTCTTTTTCACGAACAATACTGGCGCGCCCCACGGGGAAACACTCGGTCTGATAAAACCCTTGTCGAGGAGTTCTTGCAGTTGGGACATCAATTCCTTCATCTCGGACGGTGCTAGACGGTAAGGCGCTTTCGCGACGGGCTGGGCTCCTGGTACTAGATCTATCTGAAATTCTATCTCTCGCTCAGGTGGCAACCCCGGAAGATCCTCAGGGAATACTTCTGGGTAGTCGCGCACAATAGGAACATTCTTCATTTCTTTCGTCTCGGCCGTAGCGTTGACAACATACGCCAGGTAAGCACCACACCCTCGCCTTAGCAAACCCTCAGCCTTTATCATCGAAATGACATTAAGCCCAGAACTTTCCTTATCACCATAAACCGTTACCGCGCTACCATCCGATGACTTTAACCTTATAGTCCTACTCCTACATACTATCTGAGCCTCAAACTCAGACAACCAATCCATACCCAAAACCACATCGAACCCTCCCAAGGTCATAACGTACAAGGTGATCGGGAACTCATGTCCTTCCAATTCTATCTTACAGTTCTTAATCATCTTCGTTATTTTAACCGAAGTGTCACTAGCGGTCTCTACTACAAAAGTTTCGGACACTCGGCAGTCTTTCATTTTAGCGAGTTTACTAAATGTCGTAGCTACAAAACTTCTATTCGCACCAGAATCAAATAATACTAAAGCAGAAATGCCGTTTACTAGGAACGTACCCGTCACAACATCAGGAATCTGCTTGGCTTGTTCTTGGGTCAGCATGTAGGCTCTAGTTCTTGGCTTAGCTTGATCGGCATCCTTCTTTCTACTACCTCCCGCTTCGCTTTCGGTACACTCCCTAGCAAAATGACCCGTCTTACCACACTTGTAGCATGCAGGCTTAGAACTGCACTCATGAGCATAATGACCTGCCTTCCCACACTTGTAGCAAACATTCGACCCAAACTTACATTCTCCGGCATGTATCTTTCCACACTTATGACATGTATCCGAACCCTTTCCCCACCTACACTCACCACTGTGCGCCTTGCCACAAGTCTTGCACGACCTGTTCTCCCAAACTCTCGGCTGTTTGTTCTTAGGGTTCCACATCTGGGTACCGGGTCGTTTAGCAGGAGCGACCCATTTCTTCTCTTTCTTCTCATCTCCCACCACCACATCATCCGCAACCAAGTCTGCATAAACCATTTCTGCGAGTTCGACCGCAGAATCGAAAGTAGTAGGTTTACTTGTTCTGACTAACATGCGAACTCTCTGCGGTAATCCCCTCACATAACACTTGATCCTTTTTGCCTCAGTGTTGACCATATCGGGCACCAACCTAGACATTCGATTGAACTCGGTGGTGTACTCACGATGTGTCATTGCCCCAGCTTTCAAGTTTAAGAATTTCATTTCCGCCCTTTCAACCTCGGCGTCTGCACAGAACTTCATCATCACTAACTCCTTCAGATCATCCCACCTCATCTCTTTGATCTCTTCGCGGGTCTTCCTCTGCTCCACACTCTCCCACCAATACATAGCCTCGTCTACGAATGACTGAGTAGCATACCCCACAGCTTGGTCGGGGCGGCATTCGCTAATGCGGATAACCTTGTCCATAGCGGTTATCCATTGGAGAGTAGCGATTGCGTCACCCAACCCGGTCAGCTTTGGCGGGTCGCATCCTTTGAAGGACTTATAGCTGCACCCACCTTGTCCTCTTCTCCTATCATCGACTTTCACAGACTTATCCCCACTCGAGGCCCCTCTTTCACCTTCCCCATCCTTCCTACCATCACCACCCGCCCCTTCAGCGGTTCGTTCACGGCTTCCAGCAGATCCTTCGGGATTCAGGTTCTTCACAGCAGCAACCACAGCCTGAACAATGGCTGCTTGAACTGCAGGGCTAAGTTGAACTTCTTCGTTGTTGTTTTGGTCTCCTCCAGCTGCGCTTCCTTCATCTTCGGTGTGGGAAGCTTCTTCTACCGAGGGTTGCCGGACAAGACGAGGCCTGCCACGACGTCCAGCGCGACCCCCAGTTCCAACAAATTCTCCAGCTCCCGCCATTAGTATTCTACAAGGGAAAACACAAACATCATCACTCAAAGAACTATTTAGTACAAGGATAGTAAGGCTAACAGGTAATAACAGTGGCCAGTTGTGATTAGCTGATCACGTTACTTTCCGTGTCCTATACACTTCCCTTTATGAGTCCATTTGTGCTGGTTCTACTTAAGCAGTTTGTCAAATTAAACCATCAATTATTCCTGTCCCTACCGTTCACATATCTTTCCTTTCTCATTAACAAATATCTTTTAATCCTACACCATACCTTTACTGATCTTGCTTGGGCAACACATGGCATTCTTGAACTGGCATCTTCTTTCTTTTCTTACTTAAATCCCATTCTCTGTTCGAGTCTAAGCATGTAGGATGCTTAAATCTCTCGAACTTTGCTCTGATACCAACTTGTAAGGCCCCGATACCGGTAACCCTACTTTCGTGTTGGATTTACTCATAAACACAGTTCTAAATATCAGAGTTAATTAAAACATTTATGCGGAATATAAAACTTTCATTAAACATTACATAATTCATAACTTGTCTCAAAACATTCATTGTCTTTCACATTAAAGCATTAAAGTTAACACATCACAATCTTCAGATGCCAGATTCTTGTTCAGTGCCATGTGTCTCCTCAAGCGAGCTGCCTCATCCTACTCACCTGCGTGCATACTAAAAGTCAGCTACGCTGAGTGAGTTCTAGATAATCACGTAATCATACCATTTACATAACGTTATATTCATACTTTCATATTTTCATACTTCCTTACTTTCTTACTTTCATTCATACTTTCATACTTTCTTACTTTCTTACTTTCATATCTTACGTTATAAAGAGCACTACGCCCTACATTCCTCGAGTATTGTTAGGGCTCGGTACCCTCCTTCCTCGAGTATTATTAGGGCTCGGTACCCTCCTTCCTCGAGTATTATTAGGGCTCGGTACCCTCCTTCCTCGAGTATTATTAGGGCTCGGTACCCTTTTCATAACCATACAACCATACATTATCATTTCTTTCTTTTATTATCCTTATCACATTCATACACATAAGCATACATATCATACTTACCTTAACTTAGCATTACAACCTGACAGTACGTGCAATATCCGAAGATCGTTCACGTACCATCAAGCAATCATTCACACATATCACATCATTCACATAAGGCATACACTTATCTCTTAGGATAAGCGTATTAACAAACATATTGAGTATGCACACAGCCCCGAAAACATGACACATAAATGGGGCTAGAAACTCACCTGGATCCTGTTACGCTCGCCGCTGATCGTAATTCCTTTCTTTAACTGGGCTCGGCTAACTGTATAATATTTACACATATCAATTAACTACTGCTACTCGTTTGTATTTCTATCTATATATGACCCACAACGAACGGGGGTCCGGGGGCAGCGCCCCTGGCAGCGGGGTTCTAGGGGCGGCAGCCCCTAGCGGGGTCCAAGGGGCAGAGCCCCTGGCTGGGGTTAAGCTGCCAGGTCAGCTTGGAAAAATTTTATTTTCGATAACTGCCTTAACACATTTTCCATTAGGTTTTTAATTTATTTTATAAACGAACTTCGCTTCAGGCGAAGTTAAACCTTAGGCGAACTTGGAAACAGCTTGGTTCTGGCTTGATTCGATCGAATAGGAACACGTTCGATCGAATAGGCACACGTTCGATCGAATAGACACACGTTCGATCGAATAGACACACGTTCGATCGAATAGACACACGTTCGATCGAATAGACACACGTTCGATCGAATAGACACACGTTCGATCGAATAGACACACGTTCGATCGAATAGGCACACGTTCGATCGAATACAAAACTCATTCGATCGAATGAGTTGGAGACCATTCGGTTGCTTCCCTATTCGATCGACTGGACTTGTTCGATCTACACATTCGATCGAATGGACTGATTCGATCGACTGGTTCGATCGAATGAGTCTGATTCGACTCCTTCAAGCTGGCGACGGAGAAACTCACGGGTTTTCCAGATTTTCCAGATTTTTGACCCAAAAACGAAGTTTTTGACATGGAAATGTTCGGGATTGAAAGGGCTATCGATTCCTAGTACTTTTAAACACAAAAGCTTGCATTTTGACACCAAAACAAGGCGGTTTTTGACCCGAAAACTCAAGTTACGTTTTTGCTCGATTTGAGGCCGAAATGGTTATGAAAACGGATGATTTTCGAGAGGGACTTACCAAAAACGACTAGGAACAAGATTGTGAACTCGGATCGGCGATTTGAGAACTTTCTCTCTCTAGTTTCTCTCTCTAGAATTGAGAGTGTTTGGGTGGGTGTAAGTGAAGGAAGATGGTGAAAATGGTGGATGTGTCAAGAAATTTCGTTTATATACTACGGGTTTGGTTAGGCTCGGGTTGGCTTCCTACGGGTCGAGACAGGCCGAGTTCATAAAATAACTAAGCCCAAGACCCGTTCCTTACTCGACATTAAATAACTAAAACGTGAAATTACTAAACATAACTTTCTTTTATTTATCAATATAAAAATTTTAGGATGTTACACAAAACCCCTTGCTAAGTCCAAAAGCTCACCTCACTTATTAATAATTCATGAGAAGAACATTGGACTGGGGGGACTTGAAGAGGTAGGTCCCAGCAGAGCCCAGTTGGACCCGCAAGACTCACCTTGAACAGGGACGTCTGCGCGATGACCAACTGCTCCAGCAGGACCCACCATGCTCAAAGAACCTTACGCGCAGTACGCCAGCTGTACCCGCAGGGAAAGCCTCCCAATGGTGAAGTACCCCGCCTGTTCCCGCAGCTGCGGGTACAAGCCATCAGGGAAGGCTACCCGCACTAACAGCAAGGCTACACGCACAAGGCATTCGTTACTTCAGTTGTCACATGAAGGAATGAGCAAGGCGGGAACACTCCCGCCTAAATGAGCCAGTCCGTATGCTTCTGGAAGGTCTTTCGTACTATACCTACTAAGGTATGGACGGAACAGACAGTTTGACCAGAGCAGCCCATGAACTAATCACAGGGTGACAGCTCACCGACAACAATACGAGGAGGAGCACCCTCTAG
This sequence comes from Bidens hawaiensis, assembly GCF_021521415.1. NCBI lineage: Eukaryota > Viridiplantae > Streptophyta > Magnoliopsida > Asterales > Asteraceae > Bidens > Bidens hawaiensis. Next base: position 68,211 of record NW_027497981.1, on the reverse strand, counting down.
TACTGTTTGTCACTATTAGCCGCTGCCTACTCACCAACCCTTACGAGGGGACGTGCGCAGCCTACAGTTGGTGGAACAGTACGTAGCCAGCAGTAAAGGAACAGTATACAGCCGACCTTGTTACTGTTGGCCGTAACCTATCCACCAACCAGCATGGCCTGTGCATACGTCCACTGTTGGTAGAACAGGAATACTATTCAGCCGGCTGTACCTGCTTGGAAACCTACCTTCGGCTATAAATACTCCAACACCTTGGAATGGTAAGGACATCATCTGATATCTCAATCTTATCTAGCAATCTCTTAATATACTCTTATATTCAGAGCAATCTAGTCTGATTCTCACGCCGGAGGGTGGTCACAAGGAGGAACCCCCCCCCCCCTTCTCAGTGACGAGCTTACGGTGTCTGTTTTGCAGGTCTCCTGAAGAACAACCTTCTCAGCTAGATCTCATCCGTGGGAAACATTACTTAACCCCCAGATTATCTATAATCTGTCCAGGGTTCACTTAGTGTTTCTTCAATCGGGGATGTTTGCCATCAACGTAAGTGTGAAAAGATTTAATTCAATTTCAAGCACATGCACACGCTTTTTGTAATTTAGTTTTCTTACATAACAACCTAGCCGAAACTAGCACTTGAAATGTACTGCTAGTCGTAAAGTAAGTCGGGTCCATTAATCAGTTCATATCTTGAACTTTATTGAACTATTACGATTATTGAACACTCTAGGTTTATATTTATATGATGAAATTACAATGCAAATTAGTAATAATGATAGTAATAACTTTTAAACGTGTTAAATTGGTAAGAGTAAGATATAATCAAAAAATATATATTTTTGACTCTATAACCTTCTAATGAATTATTTGTGATGGTTAGATAGTATTTGATACGCAAGAATGACATACATAATGCAATGGATTATTCTGAAAGACAAAAAAAAGAATGTTTGGTTGGTCGATTGAATGAAATAAACAGAAATCTCATATAATCAAAATCGTGAATACCTTATGAATTTTTTTTCCATACAGTTTCTCTCACCTTACTTTTCTGAACACACATGACAACCACCACTGCCACCTCCAACACTGTCACCATCGCCGCCACCAGTAGCGATGTCACAACCAAGGCGCCGCCACTTGACCACTGTCGCCACCATTGCCATTGTCGCCTTACCACCACCACTGCCCCTGCCTGACCACCACCTCCGTTGCTACTGCCACAACAACCATCGAAATTGCCATTTTTTTTATTTTGATAAATTTTCTTATTTGAGGCGGGGCATGTTTGTCATTTACAATTCATTCAATTTTAATAAGTTAACCAAATAAGACAAATGAATGGTAATGACTCACCTCATTCGATCAATCTATTGTCCACTCCATTCTTCGTCCCTACCGTTCCCTCGAAACCACGTCATAACTCACATATAACATTATCTTCAAACAAATCAATAACAAACTATATGGAAGTTGGGACTATGGGTGTTCACCGTTCATTTCGGTTACTGTTCACCACTAATTCAGACACTAGAATTTAAAAAAAAAATATCGTCCCCTTAGATGACAAGTGGTAGAATTGTAAATTTGCAATGAAGCAAGGGCCACCCGGGAATTTCAAGTGCATCAAGCTGCAGGAAACTTACCATGTTTGAAAAAAAAAATCCAAGTCTTTGAATCCTTACATCATCAATTTTTCCACACGGCAAGCCTCGACACTTCAATTTTCCACAAGTCCGACAAACACCAACACTCTTATTATAAACCAAATCAAACCTTGTCATGTTTTATATTTATATTCTTCACTAAACCATCATATCTATCTCCATTGTCACCGGCAATGGCCACCGTCTTCAACCTCATTCTCCTCCACCTCTTCACTCTCATAATATTAACCCAATCCCGCTTAACCCTCTTAACCACCGACCATGAATCCATGCTATCAATCCACAACGAATTAGGCATCGGCATCGGCATCGGCATCTCCACCAGCATTTGCAACGCTGCCGGAATATTCTGTGAACGGAGACTCTCCAACAGCACCACCGTGCTAAGTGTCACACGTATTGTCTTCAAACACCGCCGCTTGAAAGGCTCTATCTCTCCGGCCATCGGTAAGCTCTCAGAGCTTAAAGAACTCTCGTTACCCAACAACCGTCTAGTTAACCAAATCCCACATCAAATATCCAATTGCCGGAAACTTGAAGTTTTAAACCTTCGGAATAATAAGTTTTCCGGTGAAGTACCCACCGGATTATCCTCCCTTGTCCGCCTTCGGATACTTGATTTGTCGTCTAATAAGTTTTCTGGTGATCTTAACTTCTTGAAGTATTTCCCGAACCTTGAAAAACTCTCCCTTGATAATAATATGTTCACCGGGAAAGTACCCGCCTCGTTGCGGTTGTTTCGAAACCTCCGGTTCTTTAATATTTCCGGTAATAGCTTCCTGGAAGGTCCGGTACCGGATATGAACCAATTGGAATCTCCAATGGGGAGTAACAAACTTGTTCCAAAACGTTATATTTTCGCCGAGTCTAGTAATAATAATAGTAATAGTAATAGTATTGCACCGGCCCTAGGGCCTGCTGGTGGGCCGGTGCATAAACAACAACAAAAAAACAAAGTAAAGAAAATCATTCGTTGGATCCTCGGGTTTTCGGTTGGGGCAATAGCGGGAATTATATGCGGGGTGATTGTGTCGGTCCTGTTTACGTTGATACTGAATGCTATCAAGGGCCGAAAGAATGATTTCGGCCCGACGATATTTAGTCAACAGATTAAAGCGGAAGAACTCGCGTTTTTGGAGAAAGATGAGGAAGTTGCATCACTTCAAGTTATTGGGAGAGGAGGTTGTGGTGAAGTTTACAAACGCGAGTTACCCGAGTGCAAAATTAAAACAATTGCAATAAAGAAGGTTGTACAACCTCCGAAAGATGCTGATGAGCTTACGGATGAAGATACAAAGCTTCTCAATAGAAAGATGAGACAAATCAAGTCGGAAATCCAAACCGTCGGTCAGATTAGACACCGAAACTTGCTTCCGTTACTAGCCCATGTTTCCAGACCAAATTGTCATTACCTTGTTTACGAGTTCATGAATAATGGAAGTTTACAGGATATTTTACAACAAGTTAAAGATGGGACCCGAGTGTTGGATTGGTTGGCCCGACACAAGATTGCGCTAGGAGTGGCAGCCGGGCTAGAGTATCTTCACATGAGCCATACTCCTCGTATAGTTCATAGAGATTTGAAGCCTGCCAATGTTCTTATTGATGATGACATGGAAGCCCGTATAGCTGATTTTGGGCTGGCAAAATCGATCCCGGATGCTGACACGCACATGACGAGTTCCAATGTTGCGGGAACTTTAGGATACATCGCGCCTGAATATCATTCAACGATGAAGTTTACAGATAAATGTGATATTTATAGTTTCGGAGTGTTGTTGGCCACTTTGGTGATGGGGAGGCTTCCGTCGGATGAGTTTTTTCAGAGGACTACTGAGATAAGTTTGGTGAAGTGGATGAGGAATGTGATGACGGGTGAGGATCCACAACAAGCGATTGACCCGAGTTTGTTGGGCAGCGGGTATGAAGAACAAATGCTTCTTGTTCTTAAGATTTCTTGCTTTTGTACAAGCGATGATCCGAAAGCGAGGCCCGATGGTAAAAATGTTAGGTTGATGTTGGCTCAAATCCATCAGTCATATGCAAGTTTGTGAATCTAAAATAAGGATGCATGACAAATATAGTAGCTCCAGTTATTGATAATTTTCCATATTTAGCTTTTATGTCAAATGAATGCTTTTATAGTTTTTATTCCAAGTGCATCTTTTATGTTTAATCTAAATGTTTGTATGGGTAACTGTAACATGTTTGTATCATATGAATGTTTTGTTCTTAAAGTATACATATGAGACTTCCCTTTAACTCTCATTTGTGTATTTTTTTTTTTATTATAATATGGTTTTATGCCTTTATTCATATCAAGTTGGATGGTTATGGTGCTGTGCAGTGGTCACAATTGTCATAATTCTCTGTTGACTTAGTAAACTGATTTAATAGTTGAGCCCACACTCACCCACATTGTAAATTGTAATAAAGCATATCAAGGTTGACTTAGTAAACTGATTTAGACCGCTCGCCCGAAGTTAAGTTGATATGGGCTTCAACATACAAGAAACACATATCAAAGTCAGCCCAGACCTACGTTAGTATAAGAATGAAGATCATATGATAGGCCTAGTACAACATGCGTAAGTCCATAAGACCAGAATCATAAGGAGAACATGTTTTAAAACGATATGATTAAAGCCCAGTTGACCAGGCCCATTTCTAGTTTTGCAAATTGCAACTCACTTCACGGGGTGTTTGGGTGAGCTTTTAAAATTGCTTATTTGCTTATTTGTTTTCTGAAAAGCAAAAAACTTTTGAAAGGCTCCAATTTGAAGCTTTTTGAGGAGTTTTGTCAAACACATTTTGCTTTTCAACAACCAAAGAAGCAAATAAGCAAGTTTTAAAAGTTCACCCAAACACCCACTTAGTCTTTAGGTCCGATTTTATGTCTAGATCACATCATTCTAGAGGTGGCCGGGTAAATCGGTTTTTTCAGGACCTAAACCAAGTAGGAATTAATTCCAATTTTGGGTAACAAAAGTCAACAAGTGGGTCGGGTAAGAAATGGTTCTAGGCATGGTTGGATTTTTGACAAGTTTTGCCAGGTTTTTATCGGATGTTGTTCGGGTCGGGTCAGGATTTTGACCAGTAAAGGTGAAACCAGTTCCAGCATGTCGGATCGGTGATCCGGGTCTGGGTCCGATTTCCTGAGAAACCGAAACATGGTTCATAGTCGCGGGTCAGTTTCGGAACCAGATTTTTTTTGCCCACCTCTGCATCATTCATAGGATAATTGTAATAACTCGGGTTTTCGAACTTATACCTTTACCCGACTCGGTTCAATGTTCGGATTATTTTTATTAAATAAATATAATTGTGTTTTTTGAGTTTAAATCAATTAATATATTATTATTATTTATTTACTTATAGTTATAACTTTTAGGTTTTGACATATTTAGCCCAAAATATAAAGTTTATCTCTTTTTGTTTCCATTCTCAAACTCCAAGGTCCAAACTGTAACTTATTATTATAACCCATATCTCTAACTGGATACCCATGATCTAAACCCGTATCCATTTCAGTTTTCTTGTACCCAAATATACAATTGGTTTGCTTGAACCATAATTTCCGTTATAAACATGTTGTTTGATCTCATAAATATTTTGATTATGGTATTTTCGGCCTAACCGACAAACTAATCATGTTAACAATATCAAATTTGATATATTATCTTTATTAACCAACTGTAACCCTAATATCATATTTCTATATAAACGAGCATGTATTATGCATATGATTGATCCATTAGCACCCTTTACCTGTCACACCTCGACCAAAGACGGCGGAATATGCCGGGGTGCAACGGATTGCCCAAGAACACAAGACACTATTAAAGTGACAATATTTAAACAACTCATTAATTTCATTCAAACACAAAAAGTAGCACATCTTGTTCATACAAAATAACACCAAATATAAGAATTTAATTGTTCATTCTTATAGCAACCTAACGGTCTCAAAATAAGATAACCTCTTCAAACTCCAATCAACCAATAATTAAACCTATAACAATGCATAAAATAATATTTGTCAACACGTATGTTGGTGAGTAATTTCATAGTTTTGAGTATATATATATATATATAGAAAAATCCACAAATCGTATATTAAACTATAAATAAGAGCAAGTATTGCGGTATATAAATCATAAATAAATGAGGATCTTTTCTAACCGGTAACAACCGATATACTCGGATAATGAAGCCCTATTCTACTAGCACAAAGCTAAAGTAGTTAGGGGTGCGTATGATCATACTTATTGAGGCTCAACAACAACATAAAAATAAACACTCGTGCACCTAAAACATATGAAACATATAGCACACAATAGAGCAAGTATTTTAGTATCATACACCCTAAAGTTTGTGGTTTGAGGATTGGGTATTATAAATCATTCTTGTTTTTGAATAAGTATGCATGTTACCCCGAAAGTATAAAAGTGAAAACGGGGGATGAAATGTACTCACATGAAATAAATAACTTGAAGGGTTAGTTTGCGATAAAATGGGAAGGTAAGTTCAATGGGCAATACCTAGATTAAAAAGGGTCTTGAGTTAGTTGATGGATCTTAAAAGCTTAGAATAAAATAACATAACAAGTAAAATAAATATTTAAAGTTTGAGAGTTAAAATGTAAATACATAAGAATTTAAAGTAATGGTTTTGGAAAAGTAAGTTTACCCGAAATCGGGTCTCGGTATTCTATTCATGAGTTTTTACTTAACCTTTGTTAAGTAAATATTCGGGTATAAATATGCTATTGCAAAACCCTTTGTTAAATAGATACTAAGACGAGATTTTACAAGTGTTCGGATTTATCGGTTCGAGTCTTGATAATTGGTCAAGCCTGAAGTCGATATTCCAAGGTGATAAATGCTATGAAATAACTCAATGAAATCAAATGAAGCTTAACCAAGTGTGTAATTCTATTAAGAAGAACCTTAACGTCCTTTAAGCGGGTGTTTGGCTTTTTCAATCCAAACTTGTTATAAGATCAAGTTGGATCCGACATACCAAGTATTTTGAGAAAACAAGTTAAAATTAGTTTATATTATAGTTTTTGAAGAAAATGAGATTCGGTGGCCTAAAACACACTTGTGTGTCTTAAGCGAGTGAACTCGGTTTAGTTCGGTCTTGGTTCGGTCCTTGACTCGGAATAAGACCGAGTATGGTTACCACATACCCAATACCATAGAACTTTATTAAAATAATTTAGAAATGATAATACTCAAGTTTACATACAACATGTTAAAATAAAGTGTTTAAACTAAAGTTCGGTTTCGGTTCGGTCCTTGACTCGGAATAAAATCGAGGATGGTTGCCACATACCCAATACCATAGAACTATTTAAAATAAACTTAGAAATAATAATACTCAAGTCTTACATACAACATGTTAATAATAAAGCATTTAAACAAGAGTTCGGTTTTGGTTCGATCCTTGACTCGGAATGAAACCGAGGATGGTTGTCACATACCCAATACCATAGAACTCATTAAAATGATTTTGGAACAAAAGTAATTAAGGACTAAACAATATTAATAAGCTTAAACAAAATTAAAGCATAAATTAAAGTGTTTATCAAGGACTATAATAGTCCTCCATGAAGCATTGCCTCGCAATACACCTAAACCGACATGGCCGGAAAAGGGAAAACCAAGGAAACAAGGGGAGTATATTTAAACAAGTTATAATATCAAGCTTTAAGTAACAATAATTAATTAGAAACAAGGTTAGCATTAGTTTGACATTGAGTATTCAAACTAACAAGAGGTTGAAGATGAACACTTGGATCTTAGATTGAGAGAGAGTTTGGAGAAGAAGGATCAACCAAAATTGGGTGCATGGGACTTGTTTTTATAGTGATAAAAGTATGGTTTACTCATAAGGGGTATACTTGCATTTCATTGGTTTAAAATGGTCAAACAATGCACAAAACAAAACAAAAACGAGTTGGTGACTATAGGTAGACCTAGGAGGGGGTGGTAGCGCGGCGCGGTGCCCCTATGGGGAGGGGGGGTTCTAACTTTTAATAATTGACAATAAAGGCCCCCGAAGTTTGTTTTTAAGTCATTTTCGGCCATAAATAGGTGTTTTAACGTATTTAAAGAGATGTTTTCTTGATCCGACAATCGTGTAACATAAACGAACATAAAACCCAACATTTTATTAATAATGACGAGTCCGAAAGACCAAAACGGGTCGGGTTTTCCATACAAATACAAGTTAAATCGAAAATGACGAAAGTTACATTACCCGTCGCCATTTAAACCCCAACATTAATTTGATCCTCATTGTTGTTTGGTAGTCTGTTCGTCAAGTATTATAGTCGGCGTTGTTCATGCTTAATTAACCATCTTACAAGTGTCGATTAAGGTATTGGATTATACCATCGTGTTTGTCGTTCTGCGCTGTACAAAACCCCAATGGTTAATCGGCAAATTGATTAACAATATAGCCGATTAAAATTGTTAGGGTTCATAAGCAAATTGAGTTGAATCTGCTTCCGGTTATACTTATTTGCTGCTGATCATATTTGCACGTCGCTGGTTAGCCCAGCTGGTTACGTCTCTTGATTATGTTGGGGGGGGGGGGGAGCAAGTCGCGGGTTCGACCCCTGCCACCCCGATATTTTAGCTTTTTGTTATTTTTTTCTTTAAATCATTTTATTAAGTATAATAATAATAATGATTAAATAAAATTATTTTATTAAAAACCGACTAAAGAACTTATGTTTTCTCGCACCTTTTCGTCCGTGTGTGTACGTATATGTAGGCATCTATGTATATAAACGTATATATATAATACCACGAAAACTAATATTTATGATTTAATATATACATCAAGTAAATTTTATACATATAAATATATTTATATAATTAATAAACTAATAATGTTTTTAAAAGATGTATCTTATTTTTTATATAATAAAATATTATAATATATTTATGATATATTTTTAAAAGGATTTTACGAACTAATAATATAATATTAACTTAATAAATATTATAATAATTATCGAACTCTCATATCTGATCTAGTCCATTAACTTAGTGTATCCATATTCTATCTTCTTTTAGGCTATGCGTAGTGGAGGGGCTACAAATTGGGGCGTTTTGCGCCGTGTGGCGCCCAGTCAGCAAGGGGTGAGAATTTGTTTTTGGGGTGTAATTGTGTAGGGGCTACAATAGTAATATAATATATATATATATATATATATATATACATATATATATATATCTCTTACACACACATATATAATAATAATATAAACAAACAACACAACAGACATGCTAGGCGAGAAATAGATCCCGCCCCCTGCCCCTTTTCGCCCCAATATCGCCTGGGGGGGCGGCGTTCCTCCAACTTATCGCCCCATTTTCGCCCAAAGTGTCGCTCTGTACACTCGGCCTTATAGGATTTATCATCAACGCGTGATTTCCGCATTCTTAATATATTAATTCACTTTTGTTCATCTATTGAGGTGAGTATCACATTCCCCCTTTTTAACTCATTTTTAACCGTTTTGGGGACGTATGCGTTTAATATTTATTTCCCTACTATTTAATACACAAACTGCAACTATTATCACTTTGTGTTTAACGATTTGTACCTTACTTGTTATGTGCTTATTTGCTTTACGTGTACCGCATTCAGGGAGGTCCAACATAATCTCAGAATAGTATGATCATACAACAGTCGTAATAGCTTCGTGCTTTTCGACAACTCATTATTTACTCATTTGTTGAATCGCTTAGCTCATTTGACTTTGTTGCACATTTATGATCTATTATATATATATATATATATACACACACATCAAATCTGGTGTGTTGCTTACTCAGCCTTGTGTTGGCAAATCTTCTTTATTTTGAACGCATATACAAGTTATCGTGTGATGTGAAGTTAGTTCAAGTTTTGAAAGATCACTTAGGAATAAAGATAGAGAAAATAAACAAGATTTCTGATTCATGATATATGTTTGTTTGGTGAATTATTTGATTTTGGATATTGTATTGAATATTTGATTTTAAATGAATTTAATTTAATAGATATTGAAATTTCCGATATTATATGATAGTACCTTGAGAGCTGTGGGCAATCAGTTCACACCCCGGCATTTCCGCCGTAGGTTGAGGTGTGACAATAATTTAGTAAAATTAGCAACAACTTTTTCAAAACTTTGTTTTTAAATAAATTGTTTTTGTAGTAGTCTTTCATACAGAAACTATTTTTTTTTTTAATGAGAAAAATTAACCCAAAAATTTTTAGGCAAACACTAGTAATGTCAAAACAAATGTTTCACCCCTTTAAAATTATGAAAAACTTCAAAACACTCATAGGGGCTAAACTTCATACCCATACATGTCTCTTTTCCTTTGGCACATGTCATGCAATGTAGAAAAGAACCATCAAGAAGTTAAACTTTAACCTAACCTTAACATCAAGTTTGAACGTTATATTAGATGAGAATTGGATGTCTTAATATAAGAAGTCAAATCATCACTTACCTAGGGATTACATAACACATGTTTCAATATATTGATATTAGGTTTTCTCATTAACTTCAACATCTAACATTGTATGTTTAAAGATGAGATATTTAAATGAACTTTTGTCTCATACCCACAACTGACTTGTGCATGATATCTCTTTATAACCATTAGATTAGATAGTCAGTTGAATTACGCTATGTTTAAGACCCAAGTATCTAGACCTATCTTTAAACAATGATTATTAGTTTTATTAATGTTCCTCTTTTGAACTTGTTTTAAGTAAAAGCTTGATTCATGGTTTAATGGTTAAGCATTAAATATAGATTATAATGTTTTTAATATTTTGAATTGTAGTTCGCATAATGTTTTTAATTTTTAATATAGACCGATGCTAGGTGTGAAACTCTTCGGGGGAGCCGTTAGCCGGGATGTCGGGTTCATCAGTGAACTTGCTATGAAAAGGGCTTCGCGAGCTGTGGAGTTGATGAGCTATCTCCCGCATTTGCCGGACCCTCAATGCGAGCTCCTTTTGCTCCGCTCATGTATGGGAGTTGGAAAGTTGTTGTTTGGTCTCAGAACATGCCAACCTGTGTATGTAGAGGAAGCAGTTTCTGTGTTTGACAATGGCCTTCGGGGGGCGATTGAGGACATCGTGGTTTGTGGTGGTCTCTTCTTTGGAGATTTTGAATGGAGGTTGGCATCACTTCCGACTCGTTTTGGAGGTTTGGGTTTATGTTCTGCTTCAGACGTTTCTACTTATGCGTTTGTGGCCTCGAGGGCGCAATCTTGGGAATTGCAAGACCACATTCTTCGAGGTTGTGGTATTGATGGGTTTGACTCCGATTATGGGAGTGCGATAGATCGGTTGCACATTTCACTTCCCGATTTTGACATTAGCGGTTTCTCTAATAAAGACACCGCCCCCCCTAAAGCCCAACATGCTTTGGCGAGTGCCCTTTATAGTGGAATCATCAAGAGTTTGGAAATGAAGTTTGATTTATCCCCTCGTCAGAAAGCGGTGTTTGAGTGTCTTTGGGCTCCTCGGGCTCAAGATTTCTTAAGTGTTCTCCCTATTGAAGGATTGGGCCAACATATGTCGGCTTTGGAGTACCGGGCCATCCTGAAGTATCGGTTAATGATCCCTTTGTTTCCGCTAGATGAGCCGTGCCCAGTTTTCCGTAAGGTTTGTTTGGATTCTTTTGGCGAGCATGCAGTTCACTGTAAAGAGTTGCCTGGGTTTAAGTACATGCATGATTTGGTGAGGGATGTTCTATGCGATGTTCTTAAACGAGCCAGAATTTCGGCTAAAAAGGAAGCCCCCGTAAACTTTCTTACGGATCCTCAAGAAGGAAGATCTACATTACGACCGGCCGATATTCTTGTTTTTTGGGTGGGTAGGGGGAAAACACGCTTGTGTCGACCTCACAGGAGTGTCCCCTCTTGTTGGGATTAGGGACACTGGATTTGTAGCAGGCTAGGCAGCATTAAAGGCGGCATCGGGCAAGGTTGCTAAACACGAGAGAACTTGTTTGGAGAATCAACACGTGTTTATCCCCTTCGCCTTTGACACTTTTGGTTTCTTAGCTCTGGATGTCGTGGACCTTTTGAATAGGGTTCAGAAAGTTGAGTATAGTAACGTATCAGCCCATAAGAATCAAAACTTTGTTTTTAGTTGGATTGGGTTTGCTATCCAAAAGGGGGTTGCGGCGCAGCTTGTTGTCCGCTTACCTGCCACTTCATTGTAAATCGTTTGGATGTTTCTATGAAGTCACTAATAAATCGATGATTCTCTATTAACAAATATATTTAATTTACTGCAAAATATGAGTTACTAAAACAATTCCTAACAGTCCTTTCCAATATGGTATAGTGGTAGGGAGTTTATGTTTCTTAATGAAAACTCAAGTTTAATTCCCACTTACAGCACTTTGAGGGGACATGGGTGGCTCAATGAAGGAAGAATATGATCTTTGTGATCTCCAGTTTGATCCTGAGGCATCCGGATTTTACCACCAGTGGGCATTCGGGCGGGTGGGTTTTCTCCAAAACCGGAGATAAATTGGAGGTGCTTAAAGCCTCTGTACGGCTGGGTTGGGCCGGCTGGCGGTGGTCTTTAGCCATTGGGTCACCCCGTACAGAGTATCTAGGCATTCTATGTTTGTTGGCCGTTAAAAAAACAGTTCCTAACATTAAACAAATTTTGATTGTGAAATTTAACAAAGCAAACAAAAATACCAAGTAAATCTCACTCATAGTAATTTTTTATTAGTAAGGTTTAAGGAATCTACCTATTCTAATAAAGTAAAATAACTTATGCCACATGTCACTTGTAGATTCATTATTAGTCAAATTTTGTCGCTTAACTATTTTTCTGTTTTTAATATAAACTTATTTATGTCATTGTAATCCATCATTTAATCAAATAACTAATTACCTAAATTATGTAGATTATAAAGGGTATTTATGTCAGTATAATAAAAATATTTATATATTTAGTGAAATCATATCTATATTTTTTTATATTATATCAATTTATAAACAATTTTCAGTGCAGCAGATGAACATAGTAAAAATTAATGAATGATATTTATAAGTCTAAGAAGATAAAAACAAAAATAAATTATGAATGAATAACAATTTGATTCTCACGTATTTATTCAACCTCCATGGATCAATGGAGTTCTCATTCATCTCTTTCAAATATTTAATACAACATGGTGTTTTGTTCATGCTAATTTTATATATGATGTTCTATTTTTTATGTCATTTATAATGAAACATCTTATCATCTTTTGTTAAAAGTCGCTATCACATTAAAAAATATAATTACAACTTATATCACTTTATGCATCTTTTTCGTGATTATGAAAAAATGACGTAAAAATACACCACATATTCATATAAATATTTCATTAAAAAATATAATTTGAACCATATGTACGTACTTGTCAAGATCCTCGACCATTTGAAAGAAAACATATATTTGGTATTGAAAGTTTAAATAATTATAACTTAAGAATGAAGCGTTCGGGTGGCTCTTGTTTTTGCCATCCACCTTTCCCTCCGCCCCAAACCCCCCCACACACCAACCATGGCACATGTCCCATGCCACTACCCCTCGATATCCTTTATTAATTCTTCCCTTAAACCACATTAGCTCCTTTCTTTATTTTATAATCACTAACACTACGGGTGACTCGTGAGACAGTGAAAACAAGTTATGACTTTATGCCCGTACTTAATAAAGGCCTCAAAGTCTAAAAAAAAATCATATACAGTTACATGGGTGAAGCTTCATTGAGGGCCATGGTGGCCCCGTCCCCCCTGTTTTTTGCGTAATAGTGTAAATTTACTCGTTTTCGGACGAAAATTTTATGTGTAGTGTAAGTTTAGCCTTTTTCGGCCGAAAATTTGAGCTCGACCCCCTCTCGTTTGTGAAATTTTGTATGCATTTAGAGCTCGCCCCCCCGCCCTACCGGGTGCCTCAGTCCAAGTTTCGCCACTGTACAGTTATATTATATTGGGTAATATAAACTCAAAGTAATGTATTGGTGTGGTGGTAGGCTTGGTTATTACTAAAGTATATGTTATGAGTTCAAAACTTGTAATAAACGAATTTTATTTTCTTAACAATTGTCACGAAAAGACCACAAAATCTTGTTTCGATTCAGGCCTCCACATTCGTTGAGCCGTCACTGACCAACACCAACAACAACGTTACATTACGTATACCTTAAACGAAATTTGCATACGTAATGTATGCTAATTGATTATTGTGCAGAAACCAACTAACGATCTTATATATGTGTAAATGTGTAATAAATTAGTTATTAACATATTAAAAAAAAAGGAAAAAAGCTTTGGATCATCCCAAAACATTGAAGTAAGCAGCCCACGAGAGCTTAGATTTGGCGTCAATTTCAAACTAAGTCTTCCAGTTTTTGCGTGATCGTGTTATCAGAACAATTTGAGTAAATTGAGATTTTAAAATCATTTTTGTATATACTTGGTGGATCATGTCTTTAAAAAGAAGAGCTTTATATCATGAATTTAGCAGATCAATGATAATAAACATTATTAAAAAAATGTTTGTTTAAACAACATATTTTATCATAAGCAGTTTAAAAATCATAAAAATACAGAAAAAAAAAACTATGTAAAAATGAACCAAATGGTCTTTGGTCTAATAACATCACATGAATTATATAAGACTTTAATTCTAAATGATGATTGACCAAGTTTAATGGATATGACCGAATAACTATAAAAAAAGCTTATAAAGAAACCCATGAAAAAATAAACAAGTTTAAATACTGATGTTCCAAACATGAAATTAAATAAGTTTTTTTTTGTAAACCTAGTATGACCAATTGATTAGACCGAATAATTGAATCCTTTATGGCACATAGCAAACGAGCTGGACCATTGAGATATCCGGTTACAATGGACAAAACTTTGTTAAAATAACTATTTTTTATCATTATCTTTTCACACATACATCTACTTCTATGCCTATATATTATAATTTGTCATAAACATCTAAAGTAAACCTAAGATACTTTTACACCAAGACACCAAGTGGGTGCATGATTAGATATTGTATACTTATCACTTTAACCTAATTAAATATCTTTCATTGTTTTGATTAAATATCTTTCATTCTTTTAACTTTTATCACTTGACCAATTATTAATCATTTTTCCTATACTCATTATCATATACCTTAAATATATCTTCACATTAAACTAAAAAAGGAAAAACAATAAAATCTCACTTTTTACAAGTTATTAGCGGTATGCGAAGGATATTTATGAGAAAAAAATATTTTCTTTATTCCAAAAAAACAAATGATACTTTTACAATTAAAGCACCCGTTTTAAAAGACTTTCTAAGCATGTAACTATTGTATCCATACGACATATAACAATAAATAATTTTCAACTATTATATACTACAGACTGTAATAAATTATGATAACATAAAATAATTTTAACTTTAGAAGTTTTATATCTCACGATAAATAATTTTCACGATAATTAATTTAATTTTAAATTATATTTATCAATTTAATTGAATTTTTGAAATATCCACCCAAATCCATTCTGGTGACCCAAGTTTGATCTCGACTTGTGTCACTTTTGGTGGACCATGAGTTCATGACAATGAATAGTTTGAGCCAGACATTGAGAGGTTGTCAGTTCAAATCTCGACTCATCCGGTTTCGTCTCATCATATGTTACACTAAGGAGTTCTACTCTTGTGACGGAACAACGACTGTCAAGTGGCAGACGGCGGTATGGTTTCATACGGGAACACCCAAACCAAAATTCTAAAGCCAGTTTGGGACCGGTTAAGAGCAAGTCCGGTAGTTAAAATACAAGAAAATTGCAAAATAAATAAATAAATAAACATATTAAATTCCATTTATAGAAAAAAACACAAATAATTGGTGAGTGAATCTTTTACACGAAAATAGTTATTTTAGTTTTCAATGAGTCCCTTGTTTAATTGTTTTATTAACACTTGAGGATTCCAAACATCGCAGTTCACAGCTCACACACCCAAACCAAACCAAGTTCAAAAGAAACGAATAATTAATATTAATATTAATAACATATCATCCCCGTCGTCACTTCTCCGGCAACCACCACTTCACTCCGATCATCTCCTCCAATCAATTCCTCCAAATCATCAACCAAACTTCAATTAACCACAAACCCAGTTCAATTTACAGAGACTGAACAATAACAACACCAATATGGGAGGTGTGACGTCATCAATGGCAGCCAAGCTGGCATTTTTCCCACCAAATCCACCGTATTACAAGGTGGTGACTGAGAAATCAAGTGGGTTGTTGCTGCTGGACAAGTTTCCGCACAGGGAAAACGTCGACGTATTGAAGATACCGACTCGCAGGGGTAATAAGATCGTGGCGGTGTACGTAAGGTACCCGATGGCTACTCGGACGGTGCTGTATTCGCATGGGAATGCTGCGGATATTGGTCAGATGTATGAGTTGTTTATTGATTTGAGTATTCATCTCAAAGTTAATCTCATGGGGTTAGTATTATTATTATTATTCGTTCATGCCCTAATTTTATTATTAGTTACTAATTGTTGATTTGGGGCTTAAGTCTTACATAAAAGGTTTGATTTTTATTTTTTTTATTTGCGTTGTGGAATTAATCCAGGAGTCTTATAACATTAATGTTTTTAAATATGGTTAAATTAATTTCCACTATATTATCTTAGATTTTTTGCTTTCAAGTTATTAAAATGAAAAATGATAATAATAATTTGAAGAGGTTGTTGGTGGAATCTTGGATTTTTTTAGCTCAAATCATTGTGTTTTTGCATAATTTTTTCTATCTCAACATGGGAAATTTATATTTTATCAAAGGTTTATGGAGTAATAATGTTTACTTATGATTTTGTGAATGGGATGTACACGGTTTGGTTCGTTTATTAACCTCAACCGAAACGAAACCAAAGTCATCGTTTGATCTATTTTATTAACCTATTGGTTTTCAGTTAATTGATTTGGTTTATCTGGTTAGCTTGTCGGTTTTTGGTTCGGTTAATAGCCAAAACCAAACCTGGGCTAAAATATCTGCTTAGAAATGAATGAAATGGATGTATAAAACATGAAATGGAGATATAAAAGCTAGAAATTTATGAAAATACGAATGGTTCGGTTCGGTTAATGAGGGTATAAAAAAACCAATAACCAATTTTCGGTTAGTTCGGTTTTTGGTTATTTTGGTTAATTTCGGTTCTGTTTCAACAGTTTTCTGTTCGGTTTTGGTTAACAGTTTGGTTATTGCTCACCTTATTGTATATTCAAAAGCTTGATTGCTGTGTTGTGTTGCAGGTATGATTACTCAGGATACGGCCGATCTTCTGGAAAGGTACATAAACGATTAAACCTCTGTGAAGTTTTCTTAATTTGTATAAAAAACGACTCTAAAAGTGGTTTCTTGCGCAGCCAAGTGAGCACAACACGTATGCAGATATTGAAGCTGCATATAAGTGTCTAGAAGAGACTTACAACACAAAGCAAGAAGATATCATCCTGTATGGTCAATCTGTCGGGAGTGGGCCCACTGTGTATCTTGCTGCTTGTTCTCCTCGATTAAGAGCTGTTGTTTTGCATAGTCCTATATTATCGGGCCTCAGAGTCATGTACCCTGTTAAGCACACATATTGGTTTGACATTTATAAGGTATGAGTCAATTTCATTTTTTTTATGCATTTATTTATATTTTAATTTTTTAAAATTTTGAACTTAGATTCTTGATTGTTTTGTGCAGAACATCGATAAAATTCAATTAGTGACATGCCCTGTTCTTGTTATCCATGTAAGCATTATTTATCTTAACTTATTATAATCACCAATAGTTTGGTAAAAGGGGTTGTCAAGTTGTCAAAATCAGCATATTAGGTCAAGTAAGTCCAAAATTGACCAGAAAGTCAAAGGTTCTTTAGGATTAGTCATTTGTTTCTTAGCACCATGATTCAGTAGGTAAAGAATTGTTTATTAGATGACGAGTCTAGGGTTGGCAAAACGTGTTTAGTTGTGTTAAGTGGGTTAGACATGAACGCAACTCCTTTAATATTACATGTCGTTTACTCAAATACAAACAAACATGCTTGATTAATGGGTTACAACATGACATGATTCGTTTTAACTCAATTAAATATATCCAGTTCAGTAACAAGAATCACACAAGTAACACGACCCGACCCAACCCGATCCTTTTAACACGGTTGACGAATAACAAGATAAACAGGCTGGAGTGTTGAATTCGTATAGACATGATTTTAATCTTATCATAACACGACACGATTATTACGGGTGCCAAACAAGACAACGATCCGTTTAACTATGTCTCACTTAATCACAAATGCAAACATGTTTAATAAACGGGTTGCACAACACAACCTGTTTAACTTGATTAAATACAATCCGTTCAGTAACACGAATGACACTACACGACCTGTGACCCGTTTAACATGGTTAACGAATAACAAGAGAAACGGGCCCGGCAGGTTGAACCTGTATAGACACGATTTTAATCGTGTCATAAACATGTCGACCCGTTTATGACCAGTTTACTTAAACCCAAATTAGCTTAAGCTCGTATCGTGTTACGGGTCGTGTCAGAAATTGCCAGCTCTAATGATGATCTGTTTTCACTCTTGCTGATTCTTGGTTTGACCTTTGACCATCATCATGTCAAATACATGCAGGGAACTTCTGACGAGGTGGTTGATTGTTCACACGGGAAACAACTTTGGGAATTGTGCCAAGAGAAATACGAACCATTGTGGATCCAAGGCGGAAAACACTGTAACTTAGAGCTGTTTCCAGAATACATCAAACACCTCAAAAAGTTCCTATCCGCCATTGAAAAACCGCGGAGGAACAATTCAACAGTTGACCAGTCAACCACCACCCGCAGCCACAACCACCATTCCAGTAGGAGAAAGAGTACCGACTGCTACGAAGCACCAAGAAAAAGCACAAACAAAAAAGAGAGTTTGGATTTCATCAATGAACTTGAACCCTTTGCTTTGAAGTTTGAAATGAATGATGAGAAAGTTGGAAAGCCGAGGATACCTTACGAGCATATGGAGCGGTCACGAAGGAGCGTGGAATATATTGAGAAACCGCGAAGTAGTACTGATGTCAGACCCGATTGGCCCCGTATGAGTGTTGATTGTATTGACAGAATTCATAATTAGTAATAAAAAGTTTGTAAAATCACAGAAAGTGTAGAGGAAAGGAGGGGTGGTGGTGGGGTTTGTTTAATTTGTGTGTTTGTTTGTTTATTAATCCAGGTTCAAAATGTTTCTCTAGTTTGAATTAGATGTTGATGAGAATCTTGAAATGTTTCTCAAGTTTGTGAGATCTTTTAGTCTTTTAAGTTGTTAACTTGTTATGAACACTATGGGTCCAAGCCCAGCAGTTCACTTCATTGGTGCTTTTATTGATTCGTTGCACGCTTGCACCAATGATGGACGAAACACTATGGCCAATAGCGCCCAAGGCCCAAACACCGCCCCCTCGGCCACTCCCATCAGCATGGGCATTATGGGTTCAATTTTGGTCTCCGGTGTTATCTAGATCGTACCCTTTGTTTATCTTTTATTTATATTAAAAACATCTTGTTGGTTGAAAATACATATATATTTTATTTATATTAAAATAAGAAAAGAAATTAAAAGTACAATAATTGTGTAATGATTGAAAGTGTCTGACGCATGTCGCGAATACACCCCCCCCCTCCCGGGGGGGGGGGGAGGGGGTTATGAAAACACATGGTCTCAATTAGGCGTTGTCGTGTTAGATCCAAATGACTATCAATCAAGGCTTCTATAGATACTGGATTTGATTCCCTCGTCAGGTCCGAATGATTCAAATTTAGAGCTTTTTCAATGTCTATTTTGAAGCTATTTGCTCGACATCACATCCTCCAAATTTATTTTCATTTTCTTATCGACTAGTATTTTCTTGGTTTTATTGTTAAGCCATTTCCCTTGGTTTAAATGCGGTCTTCATCTCGCTTTTGTAGACCTCATTTAGGGGGTGTTAGGATGAAAATGCCTTTTGGTTTCCAACACAAGTAGCCATTTTAAGTGTTTGAAAGAAAAAAAATATTTTTACATTCACGTGATCACATCAAAAAACTAGCATACTAAAAAAGAACAAGGGATGGCCCCATCCTGAACTAGATAAAACCATATCATGAGTAGAGTGTCTAACGGTGTGTATTTTTAACATGGCACGAACTTAAATGGAACATAGCGGGTTAAACTTTAGTTAGAATGAGTTCAAGCCAATTTGATGTTAAACCTGAAAAAACGTCTAGCTAAGCATGTCGTGTTTTGGTTAACCAATAAGGTTTACTTGATGACCATTTTAGCCCGCGTCTTTATTAATTTTAATAAACATATATATTATTACGTGATAATTTAAGCTAATTTTGTATTTTGTGGTAAAATCTAAAGAAAATAAGTGAGAAATAAGTATCATATTTCATAATTTTAATATAATTATTTTATACAATTAGTCATTACGATTGTGTAAAATTAGTATTATATTAAAGAATTTGAATATTCTGGTTAAACGCTTGCGTTCGTGTCAACTAGTGGAAACTCTTGTGTTTTCGAAACAATTTTTGGTTCTTCTCAAAATCTCAGATTCATGCCTAATATAATAGTTTTCTTGTTTTACGCTAGAAAAGTATCCACAAACATGATTCAAACAATGAAGCAACAACAAAGAAAGAAACAAGAGGCTAAAAATGGTATGTGAAACAAGAAAAACTAAAAGTGCACAAGAAAGAAACCAATACCATTTGTCACCTTCCCCCCATTTGCATCCTCATAACGTGTATACCATGCATACGTCATCATTATCTCAACCACACCATTCAACTCTGTTATCTTAAGTATGAAGAGATTGCAATTATCTTAAGTATAATCGACAGATATGATTAGATTAAATTCTCTTTGTAATTATCCTAAATGTGTTTTGATTATGTTTTCTTTTGTAATTATCCCTATTTTATAGAGAAATCTATTATAATGTTTATGAAATGACATATTATTTTCATACAACATCATGGATCTTCACACACCACTTTTTTTTATACGGCTCATATAGGGCTATACGGATTGTATAGAACATGAGTTGTTGAAGACCTATACGGCTTGTGTTTTGTTTGTCCTCTCCGTACACTTGTCGGTCATGCGTGTCCTATACAACCTGTATAGCCTTATACGAGATGTATAAATCTGTACAATCACCATGAGGTGGCGTATGAAGATCGCACCTCTTAATCAAATATATATAAAAGTACAATAAGGATAATTACAACTAAACCTCATAGAACAAGAAAAATTAAAAAGAAAATTAAAATGGGAAAATTCTCAAACTAACCATTTTTAACCATACTTTTCCAATTATTGCCCAAGACCAACACAAATTCCCAAAATAGCCAAATTATTCCGCCAGATCCGACAAAATTTTAACACCACCCGACGAAATTTTTGAACCTTTGAAATCGCGCCATGTGTCAACGTATTAATGGATCCAACGAAATTTCTTAAAATTCCACCGTATCTGACGGAGTTTTAGTGGGTCCGGTGGAATTATTTTTCTTCTATCTCTCAAACCCTAAACCTCCATAACCAACCTCCATCTCCATATTTCTTATTTCTCCACAAAATCAAGTAAATTAATATTGCAAATCGCTTATTTTTTGAGGAGAACACAACCATAGTGTTCAATTTCACTCTAGAACTCAAAATCAAAAACCACAGAATTTAAAAATCTAGGGTTAATTGGACAAATTAAACAGTCGGATCCGACGGAAGCATGAACTGAACCGTCAGAATCAACTGTTTATTAATACGTCGGCTTGTTTCGTTAATCCGTTGGACAAAACAGAAAACCGTTGGACCCAACAGAATAGTATGCTTCAAAAATGGTGCGTCCTGATAGTCTCATTATTCCGTTGGATCAGAAACGGTTTTCGTCGGATCCAACGGATTAGTTTGACTATTTTTGGAATTTGTTTTGGTCTTGAGCTAAAACTAGAAAAAGTTGGTCAAAATGACTAATTTGGGAATTTTCCCAAATTTAATCTAATCATATCTTTTATTTTTTTTAAAAACTTAATAATATTTATCAAATAATAATTCAAACAAACTCCTACACTCAATTACCATTACACCTTATGGTTAGTTTGAATTAATATTACACACTTATATCTCTGTCTACACCTCTATTATTGTATCTATACGGTTTTTCATGCCCATAAGGAACCGTTTCATCCACTATGATTATCTTGTAAGTTGTAACTATATCAAGACTGATCAATCCAACACTCATAAATCTTTGCTCTATATAAACCAACCTTCAAGTTCCAAACTTTCATCATCTTTATCAAAATAGATTTCAATCAAATGGCGATAAGTAAGTTTCTTTTGTTCTCTCTTTCTTTAGCTTTCGTTATAGGCGTTGCATGGAGCTTTGATTTCCATGAAAAGGAGCTCGAAACCGAGGATAGGTTATGGGATATGTACGAGCGGTGGAGGAGCCACCACAAAGTGGCGGAAGACCTTCACGAGAAGCTAAGGCGGTTCAATGTGTTCAAATCCAATTTGTTACATGTTCATGAAACTAACAAAATGGATAAACCTTATAAGCTTAAGCTTAACAAGTTTGCTGACATGACTAACCATGAGTTTAGAAGCTTGTACGCGGGTTCCAAGATTAAGCATCATAGGATGCTTAGAGGAGATCAAAGCGGTAACAAGACGTTTATGTATGCGAATGCCGAAAATGTCCCTACTTCGGTTGATTGGAGAAAGAAAGGGGCAGTCACCCCTGTGAAAGATCAAGGCCAATGTGGTAAATTTTTAATAAAGTGTATAGTTGACCATGCATTGACTATTTGACTACAACTTTTATGCAGAGTTATAACCTTTTAATGTTTGTATTATAGGAAGTTGTTGGGCGTTTTCGACTGTGGTGGCGGTGGAAGGAATAAACCAGATTAAAACAAACGAACTAGTGTCGTTATCAGAACAAGAACTAATCGACTGTGACACTTCAGAAAACCAAGGTTGTAATGGAGGACTTATGGACTTGGCTTTTGACTTTATTAAAAAGAAGGGTGGTTTAACTAAGGAGGATGTTTATCCTTACACGGCCGCAGACGGGCAATGTGATTCTAGAAAGGTAAAAGTTTTGCAAGTGTAAACTAGTTTTGCAATCTAGTTGACCGTATATTCTAACGATTTGACTTTTTTAGGAGAATGCTCCGGTGGTGTCAATTGATGGACATGAGGACGTACCTAAGAATAATGAGAAGTCATTAATGAAAGCGGTAGCTCGCCAGCCTGTTTCGGTTGCCATTGATGCTGGAGGTGAAGATTTTCAGTTCTATTCAGAGGTAATACAACGTGTTCTTGATACTTAAAAGAATAATTATTAACTGAAAATTCAATTTAAAAATTGGGTTTATATTAACAAATATTAAAATTTGAAAGAGCATGTTGAATTTTAAAGATGGGATCAGGGTTTTGTATGAATAAAATTTTGAAACTTGAAAGAACAGCATTTAATCAAAGAATTTTATGCACGGATTTTTGAAATTCGATAATCTGATTAAAGAGTTTAAAAGGAAAAACAGATTTTGTATGAACAAAACCTTGAAATTTGATTAAACAGTTTATACAAAAATGTGGTTTTTTGAACAAAAATGCACAAATTCTTGAGATTCAATAATTTGATTAAAGAGCTCAAATGTAAAAACAGGTTCCTCATGAACAAAATCTTGAAGCTTGAAAGAACATAAACCAATCAGAAAACTTTATGCACAAATTCCTTAAATTTGATAACTTGATTAAAGAATTCACATGTAATTACGGATTCTTTATAAACAAAATCTTGAAACTTGAAAAACAGAAAGGTAACTGTATCAATGCATTCTAGTGTAAAGACGGTTCTGTTCTGTGATGTATAACAGGGAGTCTTTACCGGAAAGTGTGGGACCCAACTGGACCACGGGGTGGCTGCCGTTGGGTACGACACAACTCAAGACGGAACTAAATACTGGATAGTGAAGAACTCATGGGGAGCCGAATGGGGCGAAAAAGGATACATCAGGATGCAAAAAGACATATCTGATAAAAGAGGGCTTTGCGGCATAGCAATGGAAGCATCTTACCCTATCAAGAAATCTTCGGACAACCCGAAATCATCCCTTACATCATCTCTTAAAGATGAGCTCTAACTAAACACAAATTCATATTTCAAACACACAATTTATAACCTTGATGTAACCACAGTATTTCTATAGTGTATGATCATAATCTTATATAATAAAGATTCAACAAAATAACATGATTGACAGACAACATAAGTCTGGTCTTTATTGTAACTTAGTCTTAGATCTTAATAATGCTTGATTTGTTTAACCGTAGCACCTGATCGGGTCGTTGCAGCCCTTTGCAGCACTCTGTTTGTTACCTTCGCGTCCGCCCTTTTCCAGGTACTGCTGGTGGTACTCCTCTGCTCGGTAGAATCTTTTGGCTGGAAGAATTTCGGTCACAATCTTGTTTTTGATACTTTTCTGTTTTTCATCTAATGAGTCCTTCGCTAAGCGAGCTTGTTCTTCGGTATAATAGTATATCCCTGATCGGTATTGGGTACCCACATCACCACCCTAAAACAAGAACACATTACCAGAAAACAGGTTAACAATTCTTGCTTTTCTAACCTAATCAAGCATTCATAATAAGTGGTGTTCACAATACGGTTCAAAACCGTGAAACCGTCCAAACCAGTCATCTGTTCGGTTTCTCAGTCGGTTTTCTATGAACTTTTGGTCAGTCGGTTTAAAAACTTTAAGAGTAGTGAACCTCTCAAATTGTTGAGTCAGGATTTCCCGGTTTTTTTCGAGTACCTTAGCTTTACCACTGAATTGTTCTTTCAGTGGGTTACAATTTCAATCCGTACAAAACCGGACCGAACTGTAAGAAAAAAGCTTGTCTAATAAGCTCAAACCATGAAATCAAACCGTTAGTACCATTTAGGTATAAAAGCGTGAAACCAATATCGCTTTGGTTTCCCTTATGTACTTTCGGTCTGTCTTTTTCAAAAAGTTTAAACCATAATGAACGGTTTAGTTTACAATTCCAAAATTGTCAACCCGTATAAAACTAGACCAAACCATAAGATATAAGCTCGTCTAGCAAACTCAAACCGTGAAACCAAACCGTTAGTACCAGTTTGGTTCCATTTTATTACTCAACAGTTCGATTTCGGTTTTCAATGACCAAAAAACCGTTACTAACTATTAAGATCATCATTTGTCCTAAAAACCATCAAAACCGGACCAATAACTAACTTCCAATCAAAACAAATAATCGCATACCTGACGATTGAGACTAGTGGGATCATGACGAGACCAAAAGAGGGATAGTAAGTTAGTGTACGGACACACATTCGGGTCGAACTCGACCCGGATGACCTCAGCGTGATTGGTGGATCCAGTGCATACCAGATTGTAATTAGGGTTATGGGTGTGACCTTGAGAGTAGCCCACTTCCGTTTTCACGACACCTTCCAGACGCTGAAACGCCAGCTCGACACCCCAGAAGCAACCTGCTGCGAATTGAGCCAATTGGTGACCCGGGTTGGTTGGCGAATCCGTGTCCGGATCCAGTGCCGGGTTGTTGGTTTGATGATCGGAAGCCATTTGTGGGTTGTGTACTGAGGACACAGGAGATTTGTAGAGACTGGAGCGAAGACTTGCTAGTTTAAAAAGTCAACTCGTAGGAATTACGATATTATCCTTGGAGTGTTTTGAATTTGCTAGCAATTTTAACCTTTTTAGAAAGACAAAGAACTGTTGGTTAGTTTAAGGTTGGTTTATTACAAAAGAATTCTGAACCAATGGAAATACAAATCTTCAGGATGAGTATTTGAAATTTGGATAAGGGATCAGCATGGACGGCTTAACTATTTTAAGGGCTTAAAGTGAAGTAAAAAATCATGATCCGTATCATGTAAAGAAAATAGGTTAGGATAGGACGGGATGGGTACACGAAAACGTACATGTGATCGAAGTACGTAACAACAACAACAATAACAACAAGTCACCAGAAGAAGTAGAAGAAGCAGCAATGATAGCATACCTTCGTTAAAGAAATGGTACCGTTATGGAGATGCGACCTTCCAAGCCTTGATTGAAAAGCTTGGGGGTAAGGGGTCCGCCATTCACTGAGATCTTTTTTAGTGCTATTATTATATGTTAAATTCCTGACTAATCCCTGTGAAGTTTTGACACTGACCCATGTTTCCAACATAATTTCGAGAGCGACCCCATAAAGTTCAAGACTAATCCTAATAAAAATTAAAAGGACAAATACCATAAAAATCAACATATTTATGTTTTTTCTCATTAAAGTCTCTTAACAATTTTTTGCACGTTAAAATCCTCACACATGTTTAATTAATTCAACAAAAATGTGACATAACTTAAAAAACAATATGTAACTTTCCCATTTGTCTTATGTTTGTGTATTGAAACTTCATGTCTTCATGTCTCTTGACTGTGATCAGTACACCACAACTTGATCATGGCTAACGATTCTGGTAGGATTAATAGAAGTTATATTGCTTGTAACATAAGTCTTAATTATCAAATGAACTAGTGTATCCAGTATCTACTATCTAAATGGGTTTTCTCGTTTTGTTATAACATTTACTACTTTTTCTTTTATCTTTAATTTTATTTATTAGTTACGTATAAACTTAAAGAATTAAGTGCTCACATTGCTTGAACTCGTTATGTTTTATGATGAGATACTTGAATCTTCTTGCTTTAGTCGTTTTATATAAACGTGACTTATTATATTATAAGCAGAAAACTTGTATATATATGTTAACTCTATTCAAATACCCATTTAATATAAATTTAACCCCGTTGTTAGAATTATACATACACACGTGCCAAATAAAATAAAATAAATACATTAGAAAAAAAATCAGTTATATATTGTTTTTATAAGTTATGCCATTTTTCTATTCAAATTCAGCATGTGAAGAGATTTTAACGTGCAAAGAATTGTTGATGGACTTTAACGATTAAAAACACAAAGTATGTTGGTTTTTAATGGTATTTTCCCAAATAAAAATAATAATTTTTACAAATATAAGTATATAAATGTAATATAAATACATTAACCAATTAAATTTGAATTTAATATCAAACTTGTAAGTCCAATACACAACCCTGTCAATCTCTATCCAATCTCTAAATTCAATACCCAATTAAATTTGATTTTAATAATAACTAAACGATGGTTGTATTTGTTAAATTTAGAGGATTTGCTTTGAAATGTTAAACTAGATGATACTTAGTTAGAAATCATAAAATGAAAATCCATAGAGAACAACTTTAGATATATATTGTATTTTAATTATGCATTCTTACTGACGTTTCACGTACTTTTTTGTGGTTAATTATATGATATTTTGTTTGTTATCTTTTATTTTATATGTAACCCGACCCGAACGGTCGAACCGGACTGAACAAAGTTTATATACCAATTTGGAATTTTGGCATGACCCGAACTACCGAATGGGGCCGGAAAATAATTATATACTGATAGTTAACTGAGTACCGGCCCAAAAAATTTCCGACCCCTATAAGAAAAATTCTTTGGTCCGCCAATATTGAAAACAATATGCTCATGAAGAGAGACTTTAACCACGGGAATGAGCGGGATACATTTACAGTACAAACGTTTTTCGTTATATTCAGGAGACTGCTTTTGGAGCTCTGAGTATAGTAAGATCTTTATCAACAAGTTAGAACAAACCTTCGAAATCTGCAGGTTTATGCAGTGCATCCAAAACAGCTCATAAGTAACCTTAAAATTTTCAGAATTTTTTATACAAATGGGGTGTATTTGGGATTACTAATCACTTGGGGGGTTGGCTTTGTTTTTTAATCACAAATGGGATGTTAGATTTTAATATTGGCGAATAAGAGTGTTGGAATAGGTGTGTAAGAGAATGTAAGAGGGTTGTCAGGTGAGAGAATCTTATTTGTATTTGGTAGTGGCGAATAATAAGGTAAATTGCATTTGATAGTGGCGAATAAGGTTAACTGCGTTTGATAGTGGCGAGTAAGAATGAGGTCACGTGAGCAAGTACAATTAGCGGTTGGTATTGGCGAATAACCTTAATACCACTTGATATCGGCGAGTAAGAGTAGCTTCGAATAAACCTACCGGGGTCACATAAAACAAATTCAAAAGTAAAAAAAGATTCACAATGATTAGACTAAACCATGGAATCTCTCAAAAACGTAAAAAATGTTGATGCAAAGTTCTCTGCATCTACAAGCGAGCTGTCCATCAACATTTTTGAGATGTAGAGAACTTTGCATCAACATTTTTTACTTTTTTGAGAGATTCCATGGTTTAGTCTAATCTGTGAATCTTTTTTTACTTTTGAATTTGTTTTATGTGACCCCGGTAGGTTTATTCGAAGCTACCCTTACTCGCCGATATTAAGTGATATTAAGGTTATTCGTCAATACTAACTGCTAATTGTACTTGCTCACGTGACCTCATTCTTACTCGCCACTATCAAATGCAGTTAAACTTATTCGCCATTATCAAATGCAATTTACCTTATTCGCCACTACCAAATACAAATAAGAATCTCTTACCTGACAACCCTCTTACATTCTCTTACACACCTATGCAACACTCTTATTCGCCAATATTAAAAACTAACACCCCATTTGTGATTAAAAAACAAAGCCAACCCCCCCAAGTGATTAGTAATCCCAAATACACCATTTGTAAAAAAAAAAATTCAAATCTTCAAGTTTATGAAAGTAGAGTTTAGCATAATTAAGATAAAAAAAACCAAAATAATATTCTATGCATCAAGTTAATATCATGAATATAACCTCAAAGGTAAAATCAATTGCAAGTCAAATTAAGGCCTTACCAAAGAGAATTACATATCTGTTAAGAACTTGTCACTCTTCAAACAGATTCGCGATCATGCAATCAACCAAAAATTTTAAAAAATTATCTTCAAAGTTCAAACAGTTCGGTTTTGGGAACATTCTCTTTAGTATTTAGGATTGCTAGTCCAACAATTTTAGTAAGCAATGAATCTAGGAATCTGCTTATTAATTATAATAAGTTGTCTTTAATAATCAGCAAGGTCCATCCTGTTGACAGTACTGCGTTCGAAAAACGAAGCACATAAACAAAACTTGATCTCGATGTACAAAACAATAGGACTCGAATTAGCATCTTCAATGTACAAAATCGCCCAATTCTGTGGATTCGAAAAGTCTTATTTGTAGAAATTTAGAATTCAGACGGAAACAAAATTCAAAGCAAACAACACACCAGAATTACTCACAAAATACAAACAGTCCATTTGGCAAAATTCACATAAGACATCTAACAAACATGGGTGTGCATGCGTGTAAGATGTTTAAATAGTGCATTTGATGAAGATATATGTTGCTTAAATCGCTTTACTCTAGACGAATCGAAGCTGACTGCAACAACAAAAAAAAAACCCAATACCAGAATTCAATGATTTAAAAATACCAGAATTTAATACTTGTGTTTCAACTTTCAGGTCTGCATATAAAACTGTACCACTGTAAATCTTGCTGTCCCTTGCAAAGTATTTGACTTCAATTCCGGGTGTTGTCAGTTATGAGGTTCTAAATTAAACGCAAAGTGCTTGAACCGTTGCAACCCTTGAGCAAACCACACAGACACTTGCAGTTTTTTTGAACTAACTGAATAGCTGACTTATCAATTTTATCTCTCTTTTCTACTTGCCAAAAAATCAACCGAAAATTACACGTTCGTTTTTATCAATTTTAAAATTTTACCAACGACTTCAAGTACCTATAATTACGCTCATTGCTTAGCTGGCGGGTTTGAGTACCATAATACACAAACAAGCCTACATTTTCTGTTTTTAATGTATCATGTTACAAATGATTGTGAGTTGCTTGCTGCCATTGTTGTCTGAAGCAAGTTATAAATTCATAAAAACACTTTAGTTCAAGATTGCAAGTGCAACCTATCTGGAATTTGGAATATGGCAATAGCAGAAGTCTAATTGCTTGGTACTATATCAAGTAAAGTAGTGTCTTAGAGAATAAGGTTTCTTGGTTAATTGGTAGGTGAATGTTGTCATTGTGTTCTTAATTCAATGAATTGATTTGAACATACACTTTCACTCCTAAGATCCATATGGGTTTTTAAGAATCATTTTGACAAATCCTAGGATTTTGGAAGTATTGAAAAGTCAAAACTGATTTATCAAATCTTATTCTCACATGTCAATTTTTTACAAGATTTTTTAAAATTCATTTGTTAGTTGGCAAAACACAATCAACTTCCATTGCAAATATCTTAAAAAAGAATCAAAATTTTCTCGTATTCCACTCACATGACTACAAGATTGATGTGAGAGTGTTAATAATGCAAATGTCATCAAATTTAAACCACCCAATATATCAAATTTGGGAAAAATGAAAGTGACATGACAAAAATAAATTCGAATAACTGAATAAACATGTGAATTTATGAGGCATACAAATCACACATTTTTACAATCAAATAGAATACAATCAGATTATGAACAGTTGCAAGAAAATCTTGAAGTTCAATTTGAAGCTCAATAAGAAATCTTAATTTACACCCATAACTCGTGAGTTGGGCGAACCCCAACAGCTCCATAACTTCAAACATAATAATAAGTTATGCTCGTTTTAGATTGAACTATTTAATTTGTAGCATTATTAGACTATGAGTTGTGGGCTCACATGGAACATTAAACTTTGTCCACATCAGCCCCATTTCACCCTCAAACACCACGTCGTGCTTGTTGGGGGGGGGGGGAGGTCCTTTTTTCTCAAATCCGTTAACACATTAACGCCCAACAATTCCAAATCCACTGGGGTCCACACACAATGCACCAATTAAACATTTTTTTGTTTTTTTATTTAATACTCCCCGAGTTCCGTTCAAAGTGTCTTAGTTTGAAACACACAAAGTTTAAGATAAATTAAATTATTGTTTGTTTTGCTTACCAAATGACAATAATGCCCTTGGAAATTTGGTTCATAAATATTGTTATTAATGTTTGTTGTGTGTATTTAAGGGTAAACTTGGAAATTGACTAATAAATTTTGAAAGTGGACATTTGTAATGCGACAAATAAAAAAGGAAATGTGGACAATTATAATGGGACGGAGGGAGTAGTTAGTTAGCCCATAACGCATAGTTAAGGGTTGGTTAGTTAATGGATTCCTGCCTACTTGGCGTTAACGTGACGCTTTAACTAGAAGTCTCAAGTTAGCCCACAACACACAGCCTTAGTAGGATCGTCCAAACAAAGTATGCTATTTAGGAAAAAATAGTTGATATTATATTATTTTAATCCTCAAAATCCAAGATTGTATGTGTGATGACAGATACTATCGGAAATCCAAAGCAATATAAAGTAATAACTTGTGAAGGCAAATAAGCCGACACCATGTTCCCAATTCGCATCCCCATCACAACATCCTCCTCATTTCCTTTATTCTAGTTTCACTCAACCCACATTTTTCAACTTGCTTCAAACACTTGTACATTACAACCCACTTAAGCTTCCATAACCCACTCATTCACCCCCTTTGACCTTGTTTTCTTCCAAAAACGTAAAAACAATGAATGCCCTTTGGTGACTCAATCTCAACTCTTTTCCATGCAAATCAGTGATCGGTTATCGATGCTGATTTCTAACTCGGCCCATCTATAAATACACGTCTCCCCTCACCTTCACTTCTCAAACCGGGTCCAGCTCCACTTTTGTGAAGCTTTTTTCCCAAACCGTTAAGAAAAAAAAAAACACTGCCTAAGATTATACTGGGTACGCTTGTTTTGAAAAAAAAAACGCAAAAAATGGCAGGTGATCTAAAAACAAAGAGGAAAGGCATTGGAATTACAACAAAGTGTGCTACGTTGGTCAAGAAGCAACGTGCTCGTATCTACATTCTTCGTCGATGTGCCACCATGCTTCTATGCTGGTACATTCAAGGCGATGAATAGTTCTTCATCTTCTCATTTTCCCATTAACTCAATGTGGTTTCTTGACCGACCGAATGATCGACTTCTTTTTTCTTTGGTTTATGATTAGTGGTGCTAGTCTCCATCTTTTTAGCACCATTAACACTTTGTTAATTCTTACTACATCTTACTTCATAATTCTGCTTGCTGGTTTTGTCAGTTTCTTCATCTTGAATTCTATTCATTTGCCCGTTTATCTCTTTTTATCCGAATGGTGAGATACTTCCATTTGGGTTTTTTTGGGCATCTGCATGGGAGGAAAGTTTGAGATTTTGATATAGACCGGAACCGGGGACCTGATCGCGTGAAGGAATCTAGCAACTAGCTTCAAATTGGTTGCTTGAAACGAAAATCTGTGAATATATATTTATATGTGTGTACGTACGTATGTGTTGAGATCTGTGGATGGATCTCTCTGTGGAAAATAAATGATGGTACTTAATTTATAAGTAAGGCAATCTCAACAACTCATGAATAATCTTGTTGTGGAATAAATATGTTAATGAGTTTTAATAATGTATCAAGATTATGATGTAACCCTTTGGAGTTGGAATAAGATGTATATCTCTTAATTTATTTCGTGTTTTTTTTTCATCTTGTCTTGAAAATAGGGAGGTTTATATATGTCATCTATTCTTTTAACTCTTTTGGTGGCTACCTACCGGCACAAGCCTTGGTGTTTTAACTGATCGGTTAAGGTCTGTGTGTTTTCTGGTTATTGAAGTTAAACAAAATATTAGTTGTATTGTAAACGTTAAGGGTCTGTTTGTTATTAGTTTAAAGTATGTTTAGGTTAATAGTGTCATTGTAAATAGGTTAGGGTTAGTATTGTAAATATGTTATAACCGTTTGTGATGAAACGTTGTAGGGTTTATATACCCACACCATCGATCATTATAATTGTATCAGACAATATTCATTAATCAAAGAACTCGTTTAGCATCATCATTGTGTTCTTGTTATTATATTCAATTTGTTTGATCACCAATATTTACAACAGTGGTATTAGAGCCAGGTTTATCAAAATCGTTCTGGAGAAGGATTTTTAATATCCGGAAATTCAATCAAATTGTAGAGCGGTTATTGAGAAATCGATTAAAGGATTTATAGGGAGGGTTCAATATCATCACTGGTTGAAATCGAAATCAAGGAATTGGTTCAGTACATATTCGTTTCTTCATTGATTGAACATCCCAGACTCATAGTCATTCAGATTAGACATCAGTTTTGTTTCAGAATTGGCGAAATACATGGTCGATTGGAACTGATTGTTATCAGCAAATTTCAAATCAAAAACAGGGGCTTCATAGATCAAAAGGTTTGGGTTTGATTGTTACTGTTTTTCGTTTGATTAGAAATAGCATATTGGTTTATTTTGCACCATTATTATTCGATTCACAAGTGAAGGAATCAACAATTGTTATTTCTAATTAGTGACTTTTGTTATTAAAATCATTATTGTGCAACCAAATTCAAGGATAAGAATACATTGTTGCACTTTGGTTTTCACAATTTCAAATTCCCATTCTGAATCGGTGGGATTTGAGATGGTGGCAGAAAGTTGTGTTGCTTTGAGGGCCATCATAAAGAATTAGAGGTTTAAAAGGGTTTTAGGTATTTTTGGTTTTGTTTTCTACAAGTCTTTATTATTGGGTAGAAAACAAAATTGATAGGATAGGAAAACAAACATTTTAGTTTTTGGTTAAGGAGAATCGTGATTAACGGTGGAGAAGCGGGATTGATTGTCAACGGCAGAGTGGCGGGTTTGATTGTCAACAGCAGATTGGCGGGATTGGCATTAACAGCAGGCGGGTTTGACTTTCAACAGCGAAGCGGGTTTGATCAGATTAGGAACCAAAAGGATAACCAGGTTTTGTATTTCTTAAAATCTTGTACAAGTATTATCATAATTGACTAGTACTTGTGGGAAGATAAGGAAAAGTTTTTAGTATAAGAGTTTATTAGTTTAGAATAGAAAGTAGGCACGCACTATGGGGGACGAATCATCTAACAAAGAACCGGTTGCGATTAAGGAAGGAGGAACGTCAATGACTTTCCAATGTCCAATTCTAAATTCCACAAATTACACAATTTGGGCTGTAAGGATTCGAGCAATTTTTAATGTCCATGTAATTTGGGAAGTAGTGGAACCAAATGCGGAAACAGAAACGGAAGTGGATGAAAAGAAAAATAATATGGCAATTGCATTACTATATCAAACACTTCCAGAAAATATGGTTTTGCAAATTGCAAATCTTACTTCAGCAAAAGATATTTGGGATGCATTAAAGGTTCGACATGTGGGGGTTGATAGAGTTAAGGAAGCACGCATTGAAACACTCGAGTCAGATTTTAAATCGTTAAAGATGAATGTTAACGAATCACTCGATGTTTATGCCGGAAAGATTAGTCAAATCGCATCACAAGCAAGTAGTCTTGGGCACACTTTGGATGATAAAAGATTAGTTCGAAAGCTTTTGGGGTCTGTACCAGAAAAATACATTCAGATAGTAGCAGCGATCGAACAGTTTGCAAATCTTAACACGATGCCGTTCCAAGAAGCAGTTGAGAGATTGAAGACTTTTGAGGAACGCACTAAGAAGCAAACTAAGGAGGAAGACGTGTCAGGTAAACTTCTATTCACTAAAATGAATGAAAAGGAAATGGGCAAACACCATAAATGTGAGCATTGCGGTTGTGGGAACTCATGTCGGGAGGGCTTTGGACGTGGCCAAGGAAAAGGTCGGGGGTCCGGTAGAAGTCGAGGCGATGGTCGAGTACAACAGGACAAGCGTCACATACGGTGTCACAGTGTCATGAACTTGGGCATTACAAAAATGAATGTCCAACATGGGAAAAGGAGGAGGCGAATCTGATCCACGAGGAGGACGATGAACCAACTCTGTTATAGAAGATATTGAAGAATGAAGACCTCACTTGAACTATATTTAGTTTAAGGGGGAGTATTGAAGTTAAACAAAATATTAGTTGTATTGTAAACGTTAAGGGTCTGTTTGTTATTAGTTTAAAGTATGTTTAGGTTAATAGTGTCATTGTAAATAGGTTAGGGTTAGTATTGTAAATATGTTATAACCGTTTGTGATGAAACGTTGTAGGGTTTATATACCCACACCATCGATCATTATAATTGTATCAGACAATATTCATTAATCAAAGAACTCGTTTAGCATCATCATTGTGTTCTTGTTATTATATTCAATTTGTTTGATCACCAATATTTACAACACTGGTAACAAGTTATCGCCGTCATTAACAAAATAATTCATCTAATTATTAACCTATGAGTCATCAAGTCGACCTTTTGATTTGTAATTAGCTTTAGTCACGCTAACTAGACCTTAAAAATGATGAATATGGAGAACAATATTATCTAACTTATGATGATAAACTAAAACCTTAAATACTCTAGGATAGTTATAAAAGTGATGCAAATCTGGGGTACTAAGCACATACAGGACCTGTTAAACAATAACAAAAAAGCCTCGTATTACGGTGTTACCAATCACTGGCAGAGGTATAGTTCTCCAAATTTTTTTGCGCTTGAACTGCCCAAGCCTAAAGTGGATCACAGTTGATTCTTGTTGGGCTCCAGAAAATCTACAAGAGTGGACACTTCGACAGTTGACACCCTTCCATTTTCAGGAATCGTTAATAGATGTCATAGATCATAAACAAGAACGGAACCAATTGCTGTCATTGTGCCCTTAGTTACACTTACTGAACTCAACTTTACATATCAAGTTGGGCCAAACTTTATCTGTGGAAGTAGCATCTTATTGAACCTGAATAATACACTCTTTATACATTAATATACAGTCATCAAGTAAATTTTTTTTGCATATGGAACCACGATTAATAAAAAGCAAAAGAAAGAAGGAAAACTATGTTATAGTGTGTGCTACCGATTATGTTTGTTTGACTGAACCCATGGTTACTTTGAGATGCTTTATCTATCGTGTACTGCTGGTGTCGAATTGGAGGGCATCATGTCCATATGAGATACCTATGCATCACTCTAGGGAGGATTCTTCTTTTAGACAGGATGCAGAATGTTTGACAGGTGAGAATGATCCCAAATCCAAAACAGAACCCGAGGATTGGTCCTTCAGTCATTTTTGTGATAGATTTTTTCTTATGTCCTGAAGGAGAAGAAGGAAGAGGATGCTTTGATAGTTTGCCACAAGGATTTTGAATGGGGTCCCCACATAACCTTGGATTGCCTTCATAACTCTGGTCTGAAAAGGTGTCAAACTGCCCCCCAGTTGGTATTGAACCTTGTAGGTTGTTGTTTGCAACATTGAAAAAGGACAAAAAGTTCAAGCTCTTAAGGGACGACGGGATCTCACCAGATAAACAATTATGAGAGAGATCAAGTTTTTCCAGGTTTTTGAGGTTTGAAATTGAACTAGGAATGGTGCCAGAGAAATAGTTTTGACTCAAATCAAGAATGTGAATCGACTGCATATTGCCAATCTCAATAGGGATGCCACCACTCAGGTTGTTTCTAGCTAGGGACAATGCAGGGGGGAGGGTGATCAGCTTATTGTACTGCAAAGAGTAAGCATTTTCCCGTACAACAAATACTGGTAGTTCTACGCCACTATTGTTAACTTGATCCAGAACTTGTTGTGATGCAAGTGCTGGAAGTTTTGTAAGCTCTACAGGGAAGCCCCCCGAGAGAAAATTGTTAGATAAATCCAGATAAAAAAGATTGGGAGGTGTTTGTAGCCCACCTGGAATTATGCCATTGATGTTATTTTGAGAAAGGTCGAGTACTTCTAGGTTCATTAGTGACATCAGCCAAATAGGAAATTGACCAAACAGCTTGCAACCACCTAGTCCTATGGTCTTAAGATTGAGAAATCCGGAAATTCCTGCAGCGGGTAAGGTTTCATTAAAGAAATTTTTGGGAGGAGGAGAGTGGTGAGATTCTTATGACCACTAAGAATATTCAATGCTTGACTGATATTGTTGAAGGTATTGTTCGAAAGCGAGAGGTAGGACAGAGATGGCAATTCAAGTATGTCAGGTGAGATATCCCCCTCTAGCATATTTGTGGCTAGTCGAATGGCAGTTAATGATTTACAGGAGAAAAGGCTTTTAGGAAGCACCCCTCTGAATTTGTTTTTGCCAAGATCAACTAGGGTGAGTTGACTGAAATTAGAGAAATCAAAATCTGAAAGCCTGCCACTGAAAGAATTGACCCTCAAATTAAGCAGTTGAAGCTTTGTGCAATTCATCAATGACAGGGGCAAGGTTCCATTGAGGCGATTAATGTGAAGTTCTAGTTTCTCCAGCAATGACAACTTCCCGATGTTACGAGGGATGGAACCAGACAACATGTTACCAAACAAGACAAGACTCCTGAGGTTTGTGAGGTTGGTAACGCTTTCACCAATCTCCCCTATAAAAGAGTTTCCAGGTAATGATAAGTGTTTTAATGATAGAGAGCCATAGATGCTAGTTGGAATCTGTCCTGTGAGATTGTTAAAACCCAGACTCAAAACCTCGAGTTTAGAACAGGCATCGAACCCTTGCGGGATATTCCCAAAGAAGTCATTCAACGAGAAATCGAGGATTACTAAAGCCGGTGAATTGGTGCATATAGAGGGAGGAATTGTGCCTGTGAAGCTGTTGTTGCTAATATTAAGAGCAGTCAAGCTTTGAAGTGACTGGAGACTGGCTGCTTGAAGTGTCCAAGTAAAATGATTGCTGGAGAAATTGAGCACTCGGAGGGTATCTGGCAATGAGTCGACTAAGTACCTAGAAAGCCTATTATAGCTCAAGTCAACGGTGTGTAGGTTGTTGAAATAGGAGAAAAGTCCATCAGGGAGGGGACCGGAGAGGAAGTTATAAGACAGGTTGAGGAAAGATAGATATGTGAGATTTTGAAGAGAAGAAGGGATGGCACCGTGAAGGCCTTTTTTGGGTATGGATAATCCAACAACCCGGTATCCTTTAGCATCACAGTAGACCCCATCCCATGAGCAGCAATCAGTTGTAGCCGACCAGTTGAGGGTAGAAAAGTTGGTTGTGAAGGGTAATAGAGAATTTTTGTCATCGGGGTTACAATATGCATCCGTAAGTGTGGGCAACATGAACATGAGTATAATCAAGAAGACAACAAAACATAGATAATGATGGTTGGTTGAGGAAGATGGAAATA
This sequence comes from Bidens hawaiensis, assembly GCF_021521415.1. Classification (NCBI taxonomy): domain Eukaryota; kingdom Viridiplantae; phylum Streptophyta; class Magnoliopsida; order Asterales; family Asteraceae; genus Bidens; species Bidens hawaiensis. The sequence continues at coordinate 30,163 of NW_027497981.1, read as the reverse complement.
TAAGGGGTTTTGGCGGCAACATTACGCTGCTACTGCGAAAGAAGACAGATGAAGAGGGATCGTAAAGAAAGATTGATGTAGATGAGAAGGATCATATGGAGGAAGGAGGAGACAAGCAGAAATTGACCAAGATCAATATTAAAAAGAAGAAAAGGTAAATATAAAAATTTAAAGAAGGCATCAAGAGTTAATCATCATGCATGGAAGTGTTTACTTTTGTGTATTTTCAATATTTCAATAGTTGGGCGGCTGTGTGGTGGTAGTGACAGGTACTTCTGTTATCAAATCAACCATGACCATGGCCAGTGTAAGTGGGGACTCCAAAGTGATGGACAGAGAAAAAAAAATAAAATAAAACAGTAAACTATGATTTTCGCCGCCATTTGATTCGTTCAAATTTTCTATTTTAGTCATATTGATGATCCTCTGTTTTGTTTGGATTTCAGCTAGTCCCGGGTTAGTATTCATAGAATCATAGCTTAACATCCATACACACATCTGATCTACTCACACAGTAAAATACACTGAAAACAAGCTATATATTCCTAAAAAAATGTCAAAACTCATTTATTGAATTCAAAGTCATCGTTAGACCCCATTCGATCATTACCAACACATAAGCCAAAATGGATGCTTACCAAGCTCAAAATTAAAATACAGAACCAGAATGAAACACAGAAGCAAAATATTAATGGCAGCTAATCTAAAAGGAAAGAGGAAAGGCACTGTAACTACAACAAAGGTGCTACTTTGGTCAAGAAGCAACGTGCTCGTATTTACATGAACTCTTTTTAAGGCTACCCATCGGCGCAAGATGTGTGTTTTAATTGATCCCGTAGGTAGCAGAGGCATGGTGATGCCCGCGAGTTTTCTGTTAACAATTTCTTGCAGTCATTGAAAAAAGACTATTCATCTAATCAAACTCTATGTCATCAAGTTGACGTTTTGATTTCTTAGTTTTAGTTGCACCGATGAAACTTACAAAAATGATTATTCATTTTAGATAACAGAATTAACTAACTTGCGGTAACAAGCTAAAACCGTAAAATGTCTAGTATAGTCATAACAACAATATTCGCCTGCAAGCACTAAGCAAATATAGGACTTGATACAATAATCAGAAACTAGTAACACTGATTATGTGATTAACAATCAAGGCCAGAGGTAATTGTTGGGGCTTGGGCTGACTAAGCATCAAGTAATTGATTGCAGTTGGTGATTGTTGGACCCTCCAGCAAATCTACATGAGTGGACACTTGACAGTTGACCCTTCCATTATCAGACATCCTTAAAAGATGTCAGCACTCAGCGGTTCATAATTTTATTCTATTACTAAACATGATTATCTACAATTCTTTTGACATATATATGGGATCTTAGATGCATTCTAGTTGATCTAAGTGAGTTTTAGCCTGATCAGCTGAAACTAGATGTTTACAGATCACGAACAAGAACAGAGTTTATATTTGTCATTGTACCCTAAGTTACACTTTATTTATCGAGCTGGGCCAACCTTTATCTATGGAAATAGCATCTTATTGAACCTGAAGAATACAATCTTTATACATTATTATACAGTCATCAGCAGGTAAAACTCCTTTGCATAAGGAACCACATATAAAGCAAAAGAAAGAAGAAAAACTATTCATAGTGTGTGGTACCAGTTATGTTTGCTTGACTGAAACCTTAATTGCTTTCAAGATGATTCAGTTATAGTGAGATGCTTGATCTATTGTGTACTGCTGGTGTTGAATTGAAGGGCATCATGTCCATATGAAATACCTATGTATCACTCTAGGGAGAATCCTTCTTTTAGACAGTATGCAGAATGTTTGACATGTGAGAATGATCCCAAATCCAAAACAGAACCCGAGGATTGGTCCAACAATCACTTCCGTGTAAAGATCCTTCTTATGCCCCGGAGGTGAAGGAGGAGGGGGATTTGATAGCTTTCTACAAGACTTTAGCACGGGCGGTCCACATAAACCTGGATTGCCTTCATAAATCGGATACGAAAAGGTGTCAAACTGGCCCCCGGTTGGTATTGAACCCTGTAAACTGTTGTATGCAACGTTGAATGTAGACAAAAAGTTCAAGCTTTTAAAAGACGATGGGATCTCCCCAGATAAAAGATTATGAGAGAGGTCTATTCTTTCCAAGTTTATGAGGTTTGAAATGGAACTAGGAATGGTACCAGAAAACTTGTTTTGACTCAGTTCAAGAATATGAACCGACTGCATATTGCCAATCTCAACAGGGATGTCACCGCTGAGGTTATTGTCAGATAGGTACAAGGCAGGTGGGAGGGTAGCTAGCTGATTGTACTGCAAATATGTAGCATTTTGTGGTGAAACAAATACAGGTAGTTCAAGGTAACTACTGTTTACTTGATCCAGAACTTGCTGTGATGAAAGTGCTGGAAGTCTAGTAAGCTGTAATGGGAAACCACCCGAGAGAGAATTGTTAGATAAATCCAGATAAAGAAGATTTAAAAGTGTTTGTATCAAGCTTGGAATTGTGCCATTGATGTTATTTTGAGAGAGGTCGAGTACCTCCAGGTTCGTTAGTGACATCAGCCAAATAGGTAATTGCCCAGACAACTTGCAACCACCTAATCCCATGATCTTAAGCTCGTGAAACCCGGAAATACCTTCAGCAGGTACTTCTTCATTGAAGAAATTTTTGGAGAGGATGAGAGTGGTAAGCTTCTTATGACTACTAAGAATAGTTAATGCTTGAGTGATATTCTGGAAGGTATTGTTTGAAAGCGAGAAGGACAAAAATGACAAATCAAGTATGTCAGGTAATATCCCCCCCTCTAGCTTATTTGTGGCCAGTCGAATGGTGGTGAGTGATTCGCAGGAATAAAGGGTTTTAGGTAGCACCCCGCTGAACTGATTTTCACCTAGGTCAATTATGGTAAGTTTACTGAAGTTGAGAAATCAAGATCGGAAAGCCTGCCGCCTAAAGAGTTGACCCTCAAATTAAGTAGCTGAAGATTTGTACAATTTATCATTGACAGAGGCAAGGTTCCATTGAGTCGATTAATGTGAAGTTCCAGTTTCTCCAGCAATGACAATTTTCCGATATTGCTAGGGATGGAACCAGACAACATGTTACCAAACAAGACAAGACTCCTAAGGCTTGTGAGGTTGGTAATGCTTTCACCAATCTCTCCTGTAAGAGAATTTCCAGGAAAGGATAAGTGTTGCAGGGATCCAGAACCATTGATGTCAGCTGGAATCTGTCCTGTGAGATTGTTAAAACCTAGACTCAAAACCTCGAGGTTAGAACAAGCACCGAACCCTTGAGGGATTATTCCAATGAATTCATTCAGAGAGAAATCAAGGAGCACTAAATCTGGAGAATTGGTGCAAATAGATGGAGGAATTGCGCCTGTGAAGCTGTATATTGCCAATCTCAACAGGGATGTCACCACTCAGGTTGTTGCTAGCTAGGTACAACGCAGGGGGGAAGGCGGAGGGATGATTATACTGCAAATATGAAGCATTTTGTGGAGCCACGAATATGGGTAGTTGAAAGATCTTATTGTTTACTTGATCCAGAACTTGCTGTGATGCAAGTGCTGGAAGTTTAGTAAGCTCTACATGAAAACCGCCCAAGAGGGAATTGTTAGATAAATCAAGATAAAAAAAAATTTGAAAGTGTTTGTATCCAGCCTGGAATTGTGCCATTGATGTTATTTTGAGAGAGGTCGAGTACCTGGAGATTCATCAATGACATCAGCCAAATAGGAACTTGACCAAATAACTTGCAACCACCGAGCCCCATGATCTTAAGATTGTTAAACCCTGAAACTCCTGCAGCTGGTAGGGTTTCATTGAAGAAGTTTAAGGAGACTATGAGGGCGGTGAGTTTCTCATGACTGCTAAGAATATTGAGTGCTTGATTAATATTCTTGAAGGAATTGTTTGAAAGCGAGAGGAAGGACAGAGATGGCAATTCAAGTATGTCAGGTGAGATTTCGCCCTCTAGCTTATTTGTGGCTAGTCGAATAGCGGTTAGTGATTTGCAGGAGTAAGGCTTTTAGGTAGCACTCCTCTGAATTTATTTTCACCAAGATCAACTATGGTGAGTTGACTGAAGTTCGAGAAATCAAAATCGGATAGCCTGCCACCTAATGAGTTGACCCTTAAATTAAGCCGTTTAAGCTTTCTACAATTCATCAGTGACAGTGGTATGGTTCCATTGAGGCTATTAATGTGAAGTTCCAGTCTCTCCAACAATGACAACTTCCCAATATCGCGAGGGATGGAACCAGAGAACATGTTACCATACAAGACAAGACTCCTAAGAATTTTGAGGTCGGTAATGCTTTCACCAATCTCCCCCATAAGAGAGTTTCCAGGTAATAATAATTGTTGTAAAGATAGTGCGCCTTTGATATCAGTTGGAATTGCTCCTGTTAGGTTGTTAAAACCCAAAATCAAAACCTGGAGGTTAGAACATGCACCGAATCCTTCAGGGATATAGTGAAGTCGTTCAGAGAGAAATCAAGGAGCACTAAAGCTGGTAAAGGGTTGCATACGGAGACAGGAATTGAGCCAGAAATGCTGTTGTTTCCAATATTGAGAGCGGTCAAGTTTTGAAGTGACCAAAGACCGGTCGCTTGAATTGTGCCACTAAACCGATTGCTGGAGAAATGAGCACTTGGAGGGTAACCGGCAATGGGTCGGGTAGGTATCCAGAAAGCCTATTGTAGCTCAAGTCAATGGTGTGGAGGTTGTTGAATGAGGAGAATAGTCGGCCAGGTAGCGGACCAGAAAGAAAATTATAAGACAGGTTAAGGAAGGAAAGAGACGTTAGATTTTGAATAGAAGGCGGCATGGGACCACGAAGGCCTCTTTCAGGGAGGGATAACCCGACGACTCGATATCCTTTATGATCACAAGTGATTCCGTCCCATGAGCAGCAGTCAACGGTAGCAGACCAATTGAGGTTGTGAAAGTTAGTAGCAAAGGACAAGAGTAAATCCTTATCACCAGGATTACAATCTGCATCTATAAGTGTAGGAAACAGTAGTACCAATATGATCAAGAAGCCAACAAAACCTAAATGATGATTGTCGGTTGAGGCCGTCATTGCTACTGCGGTTGAAGAAGCTAACATAAGAGGGAATGAGGAACAAGTGGAAGCTAATATTAAAAGAAGGTATCACATGGAAAAGAATCTTTCAAAACCTCAAAAACGTGGGAAAGTTAAACCTCTCTCATAATTTTTTATCAGGTTAGATCCTACCTTAAAAGCTTGCACTTTTTGGCTTCTTTCAACATAGTAAACAACAATATACAAAGTCCAATACCAAGTGGGCCCCAAGTTGACACCTTGTTGCAATAAACCTGAACATTCTTCTCCTTCAAGGCCTAGACATGACATTGACAATGATTCTTGGACCAATCCTGGGGTTATATTTTGGAGTTGGGAACTTGGGATCACTTCACTTGTCTAGCATTACCCCAGGCATGGAGTCATATTGTCCTAAACAATATGCAAAAGACATCAAGCATCTCTTATGTCGTAAAAACACGTACGTGAGGGTTTCGATCAAGCAAACATTATGATCAGTTGAGGGGGTTTCGGGTTGCTTTATAAAGCAACATCCGCAAACAACACAAAACTGGGTTGAGGGGATGGTATGTGTTCAAGCACTCAAACATTCATAATATCCATACCGATTTAAACGTTCTAGGCTTCACTCATGAGCAACTTCAAGAAGGAAGCCCGCTACTATAGGAAAAACTAAGTCATGTTTGTAATCGGAAGGCATAAAGATCTCAAGCATCAACCATCACCCTCATGCCTGGAATGTCCATCACACTCAAATCAGCTTAAACATCTAATTATGTCATTTTAAATAATTATTTTTGAATTCAGTATGTATTTAAAGACATTAGGAAACTTTAATATGTTAATGGTGAAAGAAATTAATTTTACATGTAAAATCATGCTAATATATATAGATTTATATACTAATAGCCCGTCATTAAATCACAAGGAGAGCACTAAAAATAAATAACATGTTAGCATTTGTTTAACACTACATTTCAAAGTTGGTAGGTTTAGGGTCTTGTATTTAAAGAAAGTTGGCACGGGGAATAATATAGTTTAATGTCAATCTCAAGAAAAGATGATTCAACAAAAACAATTTTGTCAAATATTCCTGGGTACAACTACTACACTTAAAAAAAAAGATTATTTTTTTATTTTGCAGAAAGCTTAATATTTTGTTACCCTGTAGACCGAGAGTTTGGACGAATACTTATAAGAACACGTTGATACTGATGATCATGTTGTTGGACGTAATTTCTGTTGGGCCGACTCATCGAGCCTATGATGAGTTGGTGTCTTGTTTATCAAGTTGAGCACGCGACTTGGTTAACATGGAATAAATTATTTGGTGAACAAGTCGAGCGAATGACTTGGACAACAAGGAATTTATTTATTAATTATTATTTAAATATGTTTTTACTAATTAGTATTTGAGTGCCGAGAGCATGCGGTTCATTGCAAGGAGATGCCTGGGTTCAAATACCGACATGATTGGGTGCGGGACATTCTTTGGGACATCTTAAGGCGAGCTGGGATATCAGCTAAAAAGGAAGCCCCCGTAAACTTCCTTACAGACCCCACAGAAGGGAGATCCACTCTACGACCGGCAGATTTGCTCGTCTTTGGTTGGGCCGGGGGAAAACACGCTTGTGTTGACCTCACAGGGGCATCTCCCTTAGCTGGTTTAAGGGATAATGGGTTTGTAGCTGAGCAAGCTTTGAAAAGGGCTGAAACGAAGAAGGTGGAGAAACATGCTAAAGCCTGCGAAGAGAACCAACATGTTTTTGTCCCTTTGGCTTTTGATACCTTTGGCTCCTTGGCACCGGAAGCTATCCGTTTCCTAACCAGGGTCCAACGGGTTGTGCATAGCAATGTGTCGACTCCAAAGGGGCAGGGGTATGTCTTTAGCAGGTTAGGGTTTGCAATTCAGAAAGAGGTGGCGGCGCAGCTTGTTGCCCGCCTACCTGCTATGTTGATGTAATATCTATGTTTCTATATAATGAAATATCTTACAAAATGAAAAAAAAAATATTTGAGTATGATAAGTAGTTTGTATTTTAGTCTAATTATGTTTTCATATTTAAACTAGTATATATACCCGAGCTTGTGGGTTATATCTTTAAGAGATTTGAGTATTGTAATTTCCGAGCTAATGAAAATTACAAAGATCGAGCTTATGATCTAAATATATATTTTTGTGTTTATCGATCCTAGTCACCAAACTTCACATGTATTCATTATGAATTCAGCATGTTCACAACTGATAGAAGATTCATCTAGTGCATAAGAATAACAAAATTAGATAGTTCCAAACTCGATCTGATGTTTGAACATAAGAAGAATCTTAATTCTTTTAAACTTTGATAAGAAGTTCTTGAATATCAACAATTGCCATCAAACTAAAACCGTATGTGGATTTATAATAGATTAAAAGTTAAAACCATAAAAGTATTTCTCCATTACCACTTGAAAAAAAATTCAAAAATATAACAATGATACAATATATATAAATATGTATGGTATGCCCACACCCAAGATATACAAACACATGCTTTTGCTATTTCCTAGAAAGAAATATAATCAAACTATTCATTGATTGCTATAGTCAACAAACTAAATTTATTATGCCATAACTATTATTCTCATTGGCATCCCCGCATACCGGTGTTGGCTCTTCTTCCATCCTTTTTCTCTTGGGCAACAATAAAGACGACGTGGCTTTTGCTAACACCACTTTTTGAACCAATAACTCCCATCGTACCTCTTCCTTCTTCTTCTTCCTCCTCTTCTTTTCCTCTCTACATCGTGTCTTGAATCGCCTACAATATTAATGAAATGGCTCGGTCAAATTAAATACAATTCATGATGGGTCACATTCAAAACCTAACCTTATATGTATAATGTCATATATACTTGTCATAACAATTCAGTTACTTAATGTATGTTATGTTAAATCAGTCATAAATACGGAATATCAAATAATCTCTTTCATTTCATTCGACAATAAACATAACTAACATATCTAGTTTAAGCTACTAAAAAGTGACTTGATCTTATTAACTACCATACACAATTACACATGCACAGTTGAGCACCCAACATGTAAAGAGAACTTTATAAAAGACCAGCTGCCTTCTTAATAATGAGTTCATACTTCATATGTGATACGTTATAAAAATCAAAGAAAAAAATCATGTGGGATCAACTTTCATTTTAATGTCTACGAAAAACCCTTCCTAGAATATTCATGAGACACCGTAAATAGTTTGCCAATAATAAGATGGAAATAAGCGATTACGGGTACGCTACGCCTTGAAAGTTAATTTAAGTCGACAATAGCCAAAATGAAAAACATGGCTTATAAATTGAAAGATGATAAGCAAAATGTCAAATATAAATGAATATAGGAGGATTAAATTCTATTTGTATAAATGTAGTATGTTGGTCGGGTTCAAGTTGCCTCTCATAAAAGCATTCACAATGGGCTACACACCCCAATGTCCAAATCTATGTGGCTAACTTGTAAACTTTGAAGGAGCCAAACTTCACCATTGTGAAGAATTAAGGATTTTTCTAAGTTTGAATTTGCAAACTTGGAGTATGGGTCCCCTCTCTCTCTCTTACACACCCATATCATATAATATTACACATATGCATACATATTTAATATTTTTTTAATAAGGTCTTTGAAGATTTGTTGTTGTGAAAAAAATGAGGGTTTTTGAAAAAAGTTTGAAATATGATGTGATGATGATATGATGGTTTGCATGAGTTTGTTGTTGTGAATGCTCTGAAATCATATGTTATTGTTTTTGTCCTTTTTTGAATATGAACATCTCATAAAGTAGTTGACTGAAACACAAGTTGCATGCTTTTTAAGGTAGCTACCTCTCTACATGAATGCATTTTGCCATCAACATTATTGCAATATGGCACCTAATTAACTTTGTAACCACTCTTTCTTCACATGCAAAATTTTATCTTCTAGAACCCAAATCCTTTCCATGGCGGACCCAAAAATTATTTTCTTAGGTCGACATCATGACTTAACGCTAATTTTAATGAGTGCGATCGAGATTTTCCCATACAAATAATAACACCAAAAAGGAAAAATAAATATTAAAGTAACCCCCCCAACCCCAACCTAACACGTAGGTCCGCCCATGCCCGATCCCATTCGGGTCAAATCTATCTCACCCATTACAGCTATTACGAGTATGTACCGACTTAAATCAAGAAAGAATGATTTGTTACCCGCAAAGAGGAACTCTACATGTAGAGTCAGGTGATTTGCATATGGATGCATGGAGTTTGAAGAGTTGCCACATCCTTTTGCACCGAACACAGACTCCATTGATTCTTTTTTTGCAGTTCATGAAATGTTGGATTGAGAGTTGCAGGCCTTGACATGTTGAAAACTTGTTACATGGGGTCATCTTCTTACTCGGTTCCTTGTCGTGTGGTCCGACGTTTATGCAACCTTCGGTACAAATGTGCTCCAAACAATCCATGGCTTCACTCAGCTGAAAATACATGTTTTGTTCTTTTATCTTCTTCCTGCTCATCTTCATCCTCTGAAAATTAATATTGAACAGATCAAATTTCAGTTTGATCTTTTCTTTACCATAAGAACTTTTACTGGAAAACTTATGGTTATGGTAAAAGACTTTGGAACCTAGTGGTTGACAACTTCCGCGTGACTCGAAAATAATCTAGTTTTGTGTTGGTATATATCTAACCTACTTTATAAACAAGTCGTGTTTTGGTTGACTTATTTGATTATACCCACCAACCTGTTTGATACGTTTTAAGTGTCACAATACTCCAACCCGACACAATTTAAGTAATGCCCAAGGTAATTTTCAAGGCAAACGAAATGGAAAGTGACTAGTATTCAGTACGTACCGATTCAGTATCATCGATGAACTGGAGAATCTCGAGTTCAAGGAAAGGATCATGGTTTTGAACAAATTTCCAGCCTTCAGTTTTTTCAACGGCATAAAAGCTATTAGACACGAGCTTCATGCATTTGAGGTAGAGATCAGGTGCGTCACATAGCCTCGCAAGTTGAAGCGCATCAACTACGTTATGAATTGATAACCGTTGGATCAAGGCCTTGGTGCACTGCGATTTGAGTTGTGGGACCAGGTATACATGTGATAGGGCCAGTAGATGAACCCCGTAGTTTTCCATATCTTCCTCCGTGCACCTGTCATCTCAATAATATATATTACTTGTTTTTATTATTATATTAATATTTGGTGGCGTTGATTTGTTCAAATATTACCGGAACAACCGGTGGCCGGCGGTGGAGTAAGTTTCAACCATCGCTTATGGGCGGTGGCAGATGTGTAAGGTGTAGAAAGGTTGGACGGTGCAGATGTTTTTGAACAAATATTACTATATTCTACGGCTAGCATGTAAGTAATTTAATCCTCCAAATACATAAAATAATTATTATTATTATTGGGGTCTATAATACTCCATCCGTCTCATTATAAGTGTCAGAGTTTGATTTTTCTAGTCTTTCTTGTTTAACTTTGACCGACAATATTTTTGTTTGTGTTATATAATACTTGATGTAAAATATATGAATGGATTGGGTTTTAAACGTATTTTACATTGATATAATTTTCATCAAGTACTATATGACATGAACAAAAATATTTACGGTCAACGTTGAAAAGAAAGACTTGAAAATTCAAACTATGACACTTATAATGAGACGGGGGAGTATATACTATAATATATACATCGTTTAATATCTAATCTCACACTGCTTCAAACAAATTTTTTTATAGCAGATGAACGGTCATTTTGATCAAAAATTTTAAAGTTTATCGCGTATGACTACAACAACAATCCCAAAAATTGTTCAGACGACCGACTAATAATTTTTAAAGTTTGACCCATTTTGTTAGAATGATCATCTGGATGTTGTGAAAACTTTTAAACCAATAATTTCTAAGTTCACATTTTTTAATCAAACAATCGTTTTAAGTGTTTGATGAATGGCCGTTTGATAGTGTTAAATTAGATAAAATGATTGGGAACTCACTTGAATAAATATTATATTCAACGGCTAGCATGTAAATAAATCCTCCAAATATATAAAATAATGGTTATAAAACATGCGTTTGACATCTAATCCCATACAATTTAGACGGTTAAAAAAATTTCAAAGTTTGACTATCTATGGTCAAAACAGATATCGACCAAACGGACATTTTAACCAATAATTTTCAAAATTCGATCCCAAATGGTTATAACAGCCGTTCAAATATTGTTCAAACTGACATTCTAAACAGCATTTTCTAAGTTTGATTTTCTTTTTCTTTTTTATCAAAACGAGTGTTTGTAGACCGGCCGTTGGATTGTATGAAACCAAATTGGAATGGTGTAGCTATAGCATGACCAGTAAATGAATAAAATGGCTGGGAACTCACTTGCCGGAACAAAGAAATCCGACGAACACCTCCACGGCGTCACACGGAACGCCAAGGATCGGAATACTTTTCTCAGAGATTCGATGCTTATTACGTGGCCTATCAATTATGCTTTCGAACACCGTCGAAGCCGATGCCTGAATGCACATAGCAACCAAATCATAATTTCATTAAAATACAATAAGCAGGATCTCAAAACTACGAGAGACAATGAATATATGTATATTACCAGAATGTTAGCGTGTACCGGAATACTTCGACCACCAGACGTTGTAATCTGGATATAGTTCTCGGTCGTAAGATCACCGGAATTAACATCGTCGGATGGCGATATGCTATACATGATGCTAGAAATTATTAACGGCAGATACAGTTGTGATAGCTAGCCAAGGTTTTAGAGGTTATGTTAGTTGTGATGTCTCACTTTATTTATAGACAGCTCCAAGCCAACCATGATTGATAAAAGTGTGCATGTTTAGTCCTTGAAGAAATGTTTTGACAATTCGATTCAATTCCAACTACTTCACGTAATTTAATTTCTTACGTTGCATTAAGTATTTAAGACTATAAGGGGTTGTTTGTTTCAGCTCCTAATGGTACCATTCAGACCTGAACATCTGAATCGGTCAGATTCAGACCGTTTGTTTTGTTTAAAAATTTCATCTGAATGAAAAATTAAACATCTGAATCGCTCAGATACATAAAGAGTCAGAATGAGAACATGGACAACAATAACCCTAACCTAATACACGCTTCTTCTTCATCTGTTATCCCTCCCCAACCTCAACCTTCCAATCAGCCTACCTCATTCCATTTCGGTGCTGCTGCAGTGCTGCTTGCCAATCAGTCTTTCTCATCTACTATCCCTCCCAGCCCTTAACTCGGAAATGTTATCGAGCGCACATATGCCGTTTTGAAGGCTAGATTCCCAATCCTAAAGAGAATTGCTCCCTTTTCTTTTCCAATACAAAGAGACATAGTGATTGCATGTTTTGCTGTCCATAACTTTATAAGGAAATGCAATATCCATGATCAATTATTTTTGGACTATGATGAGAACACCATCTTTTCTGAAATACAAGGCGATGAAAGTGATGGCGAGTTCGTTCATGACATAGAATGGGGTTCACAAGGTGTTGAGTATATGACTACTTTGCGTGACGAGATAACTACTCGACTAATTTCAAATTAATAAAATTAAAATTGTAAACAAGTATTAATTTCTATTTGGATTTTAGTATGTTTCCATGAATTTTGAAGTAATAATGTGCAATTTGAATTTTCTATGATTTTTGTCTTTTCCTTTTAGTTTTAAACAAAAAGATACAGTTCATTTAGCATAAAATAGTTCAGAGGGTAAGATAGTCATTTTGTACAGTTATTCAGATGTCCAACCAAACAGACTTTAACTTGTTCAGATCTTAGTGGTTCAGCCCTCTTAATCATTCAGACCTCTTAATGGTTCAGCACTTAATGGTTAGCACTTGCCAAACAACCCCTAAGACACAAACATGTTTAAAAGTATGTTACATAGCACGACCTGTTTAGTGAAACGAAAATATCACATTAATTTATAGTGAGACAGAAGTTGTCAAAATTCATAAAAGTCTTAATTATTATATAATTCTTAACATACTTGAAGCAAAAATTCAGAAAGGTTTTAAATCAAATCATAGCATCCACTAAGTAGTGCATATATTTTATTTAAAGAAAAACAAAAAATATAAAAGGTCATTAACAGGTTAGCAGATGATTAACCTATTTAAACAGATCTTAAACATGTGAACATGTTTAAGACACGGAATTAGTTAAGTCCAAACCCAAACTTGTTTAACTACATATCGTTAAGTGTCGTGTTTACATTTCAAAGTGTTCGATATATAAACCATCAATAAACATGTTCTTTGTTTAATGCTCTTGAAAAAAAATTAGGCTTTTAAACCGTCACTAAATGTAATTAAAGAAAGTTAGGCTTTTAAAATACAGTTTTTAATTAAAAAGTGTGATTAAATGGCACCTCTTTTAATAGGTTAGCAATGATGTGGCCGTTTGGAAAACAATGGTGTATATTTTTTTTTTTTTTGAAAATTGACTTTCATTAAAAAAAGACACAACCAACGACTATCACCAAGACGGAGAAAGACGCTGAAATCCAAAAACCAAAACCAACAATCACGTTACATCAAATAAACACCAATTTTTTCAATCCACCACCCCTATCTTAGATCTATTTTTGTACCAAAGAAAACCCAAAGATTTTATATCCGCAACCATTTCTGCCACGTTAGTGCTCTTGCCCGAAAAAATCTTTTCATTCCTAGCCCGCCAAATCCTCCAACAAGTAATGATGACAATTCCATGAATAATCAACCTTTTATTCCCCGTCGCACCACAAACCTTATGCACTTCCACCAAATCATTGACATGAAAAACAAATAGTCTAGGGATGTTGCACCATGAACCAATCGCATTCCAAACGGCCATAGAAATGGAACACCCGGTTAACAAGTGCTCGAGCGATTCCTCATTACTCTCACATAAAGCGCAACTATGATCATCACAATACAAATGACGTCTAGCTAAAGCCTGCTTGGTTGGAAGGCTATCCTGAACGGCCCTCCACATAAAAATATTACATTTTTTCGGGACCCAATCGCTCCATTGGAAACTGGAACTCCCAGCGTCCACAACGGACCGCACCATCCATCTTTTAATCGCCGAAACCTCAAACTCTTTGCAGCTACCAACCGCCCAAGACCATGAATCTTCACGGTCAACCATCACCACCCCTTGAAGGAGATCTTCCAACTCCTGCTTCTCGCTGACCTCCTGATGGGAGCAAGGAGCTCTAAGCCAATCCCACACAATGCGACGAGAAGATCCAGTGACCACCAACCGATCAGCTAACAAGACATTTTTATGTTTTTCTACCGCATATAAGGACGGATACTTGTCCATAACCGGCGCCGAACCCAACCACAAATCCGTCCAAAACCTAACTTGGCGACCATTCCCGACTGTGGCCCGGATCACTCTATTAAAACCCACACCATCAACCTTAAATTTGTTCCAGAACATAACACAATTCTTCCAAACCCCGGGAACCCCATTATTAACCGGAGCAAGCCCCCAACAGCGCGAGGTCCCGTGAATAGACAACACTACTCTTCTCCACATCGCGTGCTGGTCATTTAGAAATCTCCCAAGCCATTTAGTAATCAGCGCTTGATTATTAACCTCTAAACGAGCGATACCTAAACCCCCTTCTTTTATAGGTTTGGTGACTACCTCCCAAGCCACCCAAGACATCTTCCTCACTTCATCCGAACCTCCCCATAAGAACCTTCTCATCAAAGCTTCTAAATCATTGGTAACCTTCTTGGGTGCCTTAAAAAACGAAAAGTAATAAGTGGGAAGACTATCCAGCACCGATTTAATAAGGGTTAACCGACCAGCAATAGATAACGAATTAACTTTCCATTTAGAAAGCCTCTTCTTGAACTTGGACACAACCGGTTCCCAATTAACCACCCTATTCATGTTAGCTCCAACCATAATCCCAAGATAAGTAAACGGGATTCTACCCGGCTTACAACCCATGAAACCGGCTTGGATATCGATCTCATATGTTTAATTTGGAAATAATGGTGTATATGATGTCTTATATGTTTAATTTGGAAATAATATAAGAAAAATTGTTGTGTAAAAGTGTTGTTAGATTTGCAACCTAATTAATTGAAGTTTCAGAATTTTAATGTTTGGATTCCAAAATTATAAATACGGAGGTCGGAGGTTACGGATAAAAATGGGTGTCATGACTAAATCGGGCCAAAGTGTTTATTGGGTTTAGTTGGGCTATCTCGGGTGTTTATCGGGCTTACTGGGCTAAACACACAAATCGAAAGAAAAATAAAGGACTGCATACTCTTAGAAGTAGAGTGCACAAATCGGGTATTAGAAAAACCTGGGTTCGGGTATGATCGGGTATTAGCAATACCCGGGCCAGGTTCGGGTCCGGGTATTGCCTCTAAAAACCATACCCTATGTATCGGGTTCGGGACGGGTATTTGAATACCCTATTTCTGGGTATTGAAAAAATCATATGTTCGGGGTTCTTCGGATTTTTTTCCGGGTTTTTATGGGTATAGATTGGAATTTTTTAGAGGTTGCACTTTTTAAGGTTATTTTTGGGGTATTTTCCAGTTATTTTTCGGGTAATTTCGGGTATAGATCGGGTATTTGAAAAAGCTTGTTTCGAACCCGGTTCCGAGTATGGAACCGGTTCGGGTTTTCGGGTATTAACGGGTACAAATCGGGTCCGTTTCGGGTACGGGTTTTGGTACTAAAATGCATACCCTATTTGTACCTTACGTGTAGGGTCGGGTTCGAGTATTAAGAACCTAGGTATAAAAAAACCGGTTCCGGGTTTTTTTTTCCGGTCCGGTTACGAGTTCGGGTTTTTTTTGCACCTCTACTTAGAAGTGTAAACAATTTGGTTTTGAATCATAAACCAAGTTTAAAAACTAACCCGATTATAGAACTAGTTCCTATAAAACGCAGCCCTAACCCGTATAGCCTGTTTTGCATTTGATTAGCCATGAACCAATTATTACCATTTAAACGTGTTCTAGAGATCTAGTCGCTTGTTAACGACATAGATTTTTCAGGACCTTTTTGACAGTCTATTTACCCTTTTGCCTCTATTTCTGGGTATTGAAAAAATCATATGTTCGGGGTTCTTCGGATTTTTTTCCGGGTTTTTATGGGTATAGATTGGAATTTTTTAGAGGTTGCACTTTTTAAGGGTATTTTTGGGGTATTTTCCAGTTATTTTTCGGGTAATTTCGGGTATAGATCGGGTATTTGAAAAAGCTTGTTTCGAACCCGGTTCCGAGTATGGAACCGGTTCGGGTTTTCGGGTATTAACGGGTACAAATCGGGTCCGTTTCGGGTACGGGTTTTGGTACTAAAATGCATACCCTATTTGTACCTTACGTGTAGGGTCGGGTTCGAGTATTAAGAACCTAGGTATAAAAAAACCGGTTCCGGGTTTTTTTTTCCGGTCCGGTTACGAGTTCGGGTTTTTTTTGCACCTCTACTTAGAAGTGTAAACAATTTGGTTTTGAATCATAAACCAAGTTTAAAAACTAACCCGATTATAGAACTAGTTCCTATAAAACGCAGCCCTAACCCGTATAGCCTGTTTTGCATTTGATTAGCCATGAACCAATTATTACCATTTAAACGTGTTCTAGAGATCTAGTCGCTTGTTAACGACATAGATTTTTCAGGACCTTTTTGACAGTCTATTTACCCTTTTGCCTCTATTTCTGGGTATTGAAAAAATCATATGTTCGGGGTTCTTCGGATTTTTTTCCGGGTTTTTATGGGTATAGATTGGAATTTTTTAGAGGTTGCACTTTTTAAGGGTATTTTTGGGGTATTTTCCAGTTATTTTTCGGGTAATTTCGGGTATAGATCGGGTATTTGAAAAAGCTTGTTTCGAACCCGGTTCCGAGTATGGAACCGGTTCGGGTTTTCGGGTATTAACGGGTACAAATCGGGTCCGTTTCGGGTACGGGTTTTGGTACTAAAATGCATACCCTATTTGTACCTTACGTGTAGGGTCGGGTTCGAGTATTAAGAACCTAGGTATAAAAAAACCGGTTCCGGGTTTTTTTTTCCGGTCCGGTTACGAGTTCGGGTTTTTTTTGCACCTCTACTTAGAAGTGTAAACAATTTGGTTTTGAATCATAAACCAAGTTTAAAAACTAACCCGATTATAGAACTAGTTCCTATAAAACGCAGCCCTAACCCGTATAGCCTGTTTTGCATTTGATTAGCCATGAACCAATTATTACCATTTAAACGTGTTCTAGAGATCTAGTCGCTTGTTAACGACATAGATTTTTCAGGACCTTTTTGACAGTCTATTTACCCTTTTGCCTTTCATGTGCTATGCTATCAAAACAATATAAACAAGCGTATATAGCTCCAAGTAGTAGATACTAACGTGCCATGAAGAAACACGGATCCTCTCCCCACTAATGGGTCCTGGATCCAATGAGTCAACAGGGTAGGATACGGTTAACTGCCAACACGATATGAACCCAATTGCCTAAAGTCCAATGATAAGCACCTGCAAAACAGACACCGTGAGCTCGCTACGGGAAGGACAAGAGGGGGGGCTTCCCGTAACCACCCTTCGGGCTCCGGCGTGAGAATAAGTACTGTTCTGTAGAAGATAAGCACTTAAGTAAATTGAGAGAGTACAATGGGAGTGAATGAATACCTCATGATGATTGAGAGGGTATTTATAGCCGAAGGGTGTGGGAAGGTGATTGGGCCAGCTGTCCCTTAAGAAGATACCTGCATAACCGTCCGTACACGTGTCCTTATGTGATAGGTTCAGCTTATACGTTGCATGTGCATGTATAACAACCTGGACACGTGTTACTTTCTCATTGGTTAATGGGAGAATATTGGCCATGTGCACGGTTATAACGTCCTTGCCAGGTGTTACTGGCTGATTGGCCGAAGGATCACGTATTGCCCAAGAAAGCATCTTGGTAAATCTTCTAGAAGGTAATTGGTTATTGACAGCTGCCCCGGAGCACTACTTTGTGGTCATCTACGCGGAAGGATATTTCTTCTTGCGGATGACCTTTGAGGGTGCTATGATGCTTCCACACGCGCTATGAAGGTGTTTCTTCCTCAACTGATTATGCGGATGGTTTATATGTCCCGCGGGTGCCTTATGAGGGACTTCTGATTGACCCGCGGTCATTACTTAAAGGTATTTGGGTCTTTTTGGTACCCTACCTCTATAAGTCCCCCCAGACCAGTGTTTCTTCAGTGTGAAGTACTTTAAGCGGGTGAAATTCTGGACTTAATGTGGATTTGGGGGTTTTTGACTTTGCAAATTGGTGAGAAATATCTATTGTTGTTTGTGGATAATCATGAAAAATGACAAGTTGACCACTCGCAGGCGCATGCGCAAGTGACAGGACTTTTTTGACGGTTGTTATTGTACCCGACTGTACCACTTTTTCTCTTTTTCGAATTTCCCACGTGATGTGGCGATCTGTTACTGGACGGTTTTTTCTCTCTCTTCTGTTCATATCCCATCGCATTAATTGCGGTGGGTATAAATAGGGAGAGTTAACTTCTTTTTGAAGTTTTATTGCCTTTGAATTCTGCACTCGAACTTGCTTTCTGTCTTTAATCCTTTGATCTTCCTTTTGATTCCTTTGAAATAATCTGAATATTTCTCATCGAGTGTTTACGCATGGCGTCTGTACAATCTGAAGTTGACGAGATAGAAGTCCGATGGGGCTTGGATGAGTATCAGATTCTCATCACGACTTATGGTATTCCACCAGAATGGGAACCAGAGTTCCCTTCTGCTGGATCCATAGCCAGTTTCCCACCTCCTGGGAAGATGGCTTTGTACGCTGATTACTTTGTCCATGGGAATTTCCACCTTCCTGTCATAAAGTTTTTTCAACGAGTGGTCAAGGCGTTTGGGATTCATTTATCCCAACTCCATCCTCGTGCCGTCATGTGAATTCGTCATTTCGAGTTCATGTGTATGGTACATGACTTAGTACCTCGGTTGGATCGATTCGCTGTTTTTTACAAAATGGCAAATCGGAACGGATGGTATACTTGCCATAGCCAACCGAATAGGACTATCGGCAATGTGACCGAGGATACTTCCAAGGATTGGAAGAAGAAATTCTTTTGGATTTCTGAGGATGTGGTGCCTGAGGTCATGGTTCGTCGTTCTCCGAACGATGCTCTTATTGACATCACACCAGCTACTCATGAGAAACGCGACTGGTTCCGTAAACTTACTACTTCGCCAACACCTATGCGGGCGCTCCCAGAGGAAGCCCTCGTGTGGGCGGGCATTAGTCGCTTATAGCCTTCTCCCTTTATGGAGCCTGTTTTTATTGGGCTAGACGGGCGTGAGTTCTAATGTCCTATTTCTTTGCCTTTCCATGTTTTTGTTCTCATTGTTAACGTTTGCGTTTGTTTTCCAGGTTATGGGTCGATGTTGAACGACCTAGATGATGGAAAAGGCTGTGTAGGTAAGGTTATTCGTGACTTAAAGGACACGCCTATCCTTGAGAAGACAGCCCGGGTACTTTCTTTTTCCTGTCAAAGTTCGTGCTGAACCGATTATCTCGGAAGCCATCTTTGAAACGGGTGCGTACATTCTAAACCCTCCCCCTCTTAACATGCTGACCTCCGATGGGGCAATCGTCATTCCAAGCGATGACTTTGCCATTCTTGAGGAGGAGAGCTCAGATGATGCTTCTGAAGTTTCATCTGTCTCTCATTTGTTGGCAAAGCTTTACCGGAAGAGGCCCTTCCAAGTCTCTCAGGCGAGTGACGCAGGTACTAGTGCTGCGGACGCCGAGAAGGGGCCAAAAACGAAGAAACGCCGGACACAACGTCCGAGTAAACCACTGCCGCCCAGCCTTGCGGAACGTCTAGGGAAGGTTACTGGTAAGTAATTGTATGTTTACTTTGTTGTTTTTCGATATTGTGGTCTGACTATAGCTTTCTCTTGCAGATCCGTCTATTGCTGAAGGCCATGCGTTTGATAGGTTGTCAATGCCAAATGTTGAAAAGCAACCGTCGCCTCCTCCGGAGAAAGAGGCAGAGAAGTTTGTTACCCCTCCTGTCGACATGACTGTGGAGGGGTCTAACGTTCAACCAATGACCGCCGGGTCATTGGATTACCTTTTTGAAGGCGGGGACGGCACCGGTTTTCAACAAGATAACACTGAAGTCACTAAAGAAAGCTTCAGGGCTGATGAACCTCCTCCTCACTCCAGTCCTCAATTCAACCCTATTTCCTCGCCCTTTGCATCGGGTGGGGAAGATGAATTCTTTTTGGGACCAACTGTTCATGGGACTTGGGGGGGGGGGGTTCTTCACAAGGTGGACCTCAACAGTCTTCTTTTACTACTGTCCGTCTCGGGACTTCTAGTTCCCAGTATTTCGAGAACGTTCGGTTGGGAGGAAACTATGATTTGTTTGTCCCGTCTTGGGACCTTGTCAACGGGTCTCGGGTGTCTAACTCCAAGACCTGTATGATCTTCGTTGAACACTGCATGCCGCCTGCTGAAATGGCGTATCAACGGACTCGCTCCCGCCAAGACCTTCATACTGATTTGGCTGTTTCTTTGACTAACAGCTTAGCTTGTAGTCAGGAAATTCTGCGAGAATGGCGAACGATGGGTGGGAAGCTTGGTGCGGCTTCGGAGGCCTTGAAAGTCGCCAAGGCGGAAACCGAGGAGCATCGAAAGGCAGCGAGTGCAGCTAGGTGGAAACAAACCGACACTGAGGCTGCACTCCAAAAGGAAAAGGAGTGGAATGCTGATGCTGCGAAACGGTGGAAAGAGGCATGTGAAAGGTCTAATTCCACCCTTGAGGCTTCCCGAGCTGAGACTCAAAGGAAGAAGGACGAATTATCGAAGGCGCAGGATGAAGTGTCTCGACAAAACGCCCGGATTCAAGAGCTCGAGGAAGCTTTGAAATTGCAAGGGGAGCAGGCTGAGCTGAAAGATAAAACGATTGTTGAGATGCAGTCTGCTTATGACTCCCTTTTGCAATCCCAGACTGAAGCGGACACCCGCGCCTCCACCGAATTAGAAGAACTTCGTGGCAGGGCGGAGCGTGCTGAGCGCGAGAGGCAATACTTCCTCAACCGTGGTCTTGACTCAGTAAGTTTCTCTTAGATACTACTTAACTCTCGCATTCTTATTTTTATGGTGTTAACAAGCTTCGTTTATAGGTCATCCGTCATGTTAAGAGAAGTACGGAGCTGACTGACTGTTTTGTGAACTTGACGACCGCTTCTGAAGGGGTTGGCCGGGTAAAAGGCTTCAACGAAGGATTGGTATTCGCCCAATCCGGACAACCTATTGAAAACCATCCTCTTCACGGACTTGACGCGGAGCAAGAACTTGGCATGCGGGTTCAAAAGTATGACGACCTTGTCTTTCCGCTACAAAATATGCTTCCGGAATTTGCTTCATCCGAAGATGGTGTGAAGCAATTGCGGGTATACATTGATGATGAATCTGATGATGATGAGTCCGATGACGACAAATCTGATGATGACAAGGTGGAAGACGTGGCTTATACTGCTCCGGAAAATGCGGCCTCCTAACCCTTAGGTTATGTGTAGGCGTTAGAATCTAAACTTGTAATTTCTTTTCATGTTTTTGTAATCACTGTTTTGAATATTAATGAAAAGGAACTCTATGTTGATAATATCTGTTGTGGAATATCTTTTCCTTTGAATTTTTGAACTTATGCAAGTTGGGTAGATAATACTGATGACGTGGCGGAGAGAGGTTTTTAGACGGTGGCTGACATGACGTGTAAAACGCTTGTTTTGACAGCATGTAAGCACTTTTTCAAATCTCCCGCCTGACGTGTCAGTCATCCCTTGGTTCAAATTTTTTCTCTTATCTCTGTGAGTCAGACGGTCGCATTAATTGCGATGAGTACAAAAAGGCCTTGATGTCTTCAATCTATTCATATCATTAACATATTTCCTCCTTTACCCATATCAAAGAACTTTTTCTTCTTATATCTGTTATCTGCCCTTTATTATAATGGCTGCTCAGAAGAGGGGTCCTCCGACTATTAGTGAAGTTGGATGTGATATTAAAGAGAAGTACTTCGAGGATGTTAAAAATGTGTACGGCTTCCCTCCGGAATGGGAGGCTGAACGTCCTACCCAAGGGGCCATTGCAACGGCGCCACCGCCAAAGAAGATGGCCGTATACCTAGACCACTTTACTACGGGTAACTTCCGGTTGCCCGTGATGAAGTTTGTTCGGTCTATATTAAAAAAGTATGGGCTCCATTTATCCCAAATCCACCTGTTCGGGATGCTGAGAATTCGTCACTTCGAATTCTGCTGCCAATCCCACAATTATGAACCATCTGTTAACATGTTTGCCATTTTCTACAAAATGACATATCGTGATGGGTGGTATGGTTTCGCTACCACTGGAAAGGGCCCAGTTGGTTTTGAATGGATCCGGAGTGTTCACGGATGGAAATCCAAGTTCTTTTGGATTCGGGAAGATGTCATCCCTTTTACCATGTTAAAACGGAAACCGGAAGACGAAGCGCCCGAAATTCCCGCTATTGAATATGAGGGTCACAAGTGGTTTAGCACCTTGACCAAGACACCAACACCCATGCGTCCCATTCACGAAGGGGCGATGGTTCATGCCCGAATGAGTCGTTTGTGGCCGTTTCCTCCTTGGAACCTTATTATGAGAATTCCGATGGGAGTAAGTGTTTATTTGTCATATTCCAGGTTCCTGGTGTATCTTTTTTAACGTTCTTCGATTGTAGGTGAAGGTACGACCCTTTCTACGCTTGTGGACAAGATGGGAGGCATGATGGTTCGCCGTTCTATTACTCAACATGATATACCATTTTTGGATCGTACGCGAAATAACTTTGTCTTTTCCACAACCCTTTCACCGGAGCCCCTTGTCTCCGAGGCGATGTTCGCACAAGGTGAGGAGTTTGTCACCAAGTGTGAAGGTATTTTCCAACCTCGACCTGTGACCGCCGTTACTTCAAGCGGAGTGGTAGTTCTTCTTTCGTCCAGCGAAGAATCATCACTCTGTGAAGAGAAGTTATCGAATGGTGCTGCTAACCCTTCATCTTCGACTGTAGGTTTAACCCGTAAGCAAGATTCGAAGGCCACCACCGACCCGACAACAGGTGAGGAAGGTGGTCCTCAATCCGTCGAGGGTGGACCTCAGGCTTTGGATGCGGGTACTTCTAAGGTCGCTGGCAAGCGGAAAGTGCCGCCTTCCGATGCCGCGCCCAAGAAGAAGAAGAAGAAGGGAAAGACCTAGGTTCTTGACTTGGGTGCTCGTCTTCGAGAGCTGTCTTCCCGAGATGTCTCCAAAGGTAAGTTTTAAACCATTATGGCTATATTTTGACCTTGTCACTTACTGATGGCTAAAAAAGCTTTGCCTTGGAGATTTCAGGTTTCAAGGATTCAACTACTGTACAACTTCCGACTCCGCCAACCTCTCCATTAAACAATATTCAAGAACCGATCAATCTATCAGACTCTTCTCCCATCAGGGAAAAAGAGGTTGGTGAGTTCGAGAAGCTTCCTGTATCTCCCCCCCCCCCCCGCCACGAGTATCACTTCCGGGATCAAGGGGGTTAATGTGTTCAAGCATGGGGAGCAGGCTTCTTCATCCCGAGTGGAGGAGGATACTGCTCCGCATAATCCTCGTTGGTCGTTGCGTCGGAACTCAGTGTTGAACGATGCGGATGTTTGTCAGGAGTATCTTCACGAAAGTCTTCCTCCCGTAGAGCAGGAACGACAACGTCGTCGCATCCGCCAGGAACTTCTAGATTCCAACTCTTACCACATGGCGAACACTGTGTCCACCAATCAGGAGATACGCCGTGATTGGTTGGCTATGAACGACGAACTGGAAGAGACTGAGCATAAACTGTTGGACGCCAAGAAAGAAGCTCTTAAAGCGTTAATAGATGCCTGGGATAGCCATCGGGCTATGGAGGTGGCGAAAGCCGAACAACTTGCTGCTGAGGAAGCTAGGGCTGTTATCCAGAAACAGCTTGATGACCAAGCTGAGCTGATAAAGACCCTTCAGGCTGACTCAGCAGCAAAAGACAAGCGCTTGTCTGCTCTTAATGCTAAGAGCCGAGACCAAGCTATGGAGTGTGCTAAGCACAAAATGGATCTTATCCGGGCTCAGACGGATAGGAAATGGCTTTTGTCGACGGCGATTCCCAAGGTACCAAGTCTGTTTGTTAACATAATCAATTCAAATGTGTATAAGCTTACACATGTTTGTTTTACTTAACAGGTTATTATTGACGTTCGCAATAGTGATGACCTTGGAAATTGCGTTGCGATACTTCTTCGTGCTTCCAAACAAGTGGGCCGGCAGATGGGTTTTGAAGAAGGATACAAGTTTGGTTCTGAGGGCCGGATCCCGGAGGATTATATCTTGGCTGGTAAAGATACTGCTTCCATCCTCATCGAAAAAACCAAAAATTTTGACACTCTGAAATTCTCCCTTTCCGATCACATATAAGAGCTTGCGGACAAGGAGGATGCCATCGATCGATTAAAAGAATTATTAGATCTTGATGATGAAGAAGGGGACGAAGCTAAAAAACACTGCGGAAGATGAGGATGCCACCCCATAAGTGTATATTCCTTTGTTTGTAAATATCTCCGTTGCTTGTAATCTCATTTGACTGTTTAATAAGAAGTCTTTGTTTCTTTCCGGTGCACTTTGTCTTATGTACTATAATATAAGTGTCTATCCGGTGCTTCGTTTTTGTCAATAAAAGATTACAGCTTATCGGAATGAAGTGGAACTAACTCAATATTTTTCATTCATTGGCATTACACAATTACTGTACTATGTGGGCGCGCATGCCGAAAATAAAAGACAAATAGGAGCACTACATGTAGCATTTCTTTAGTTGTGCTGCATTCCACGTCCGAGGAATCTCAGTCCCATCTAATTTCTCCAACTTGTAGGCACCTTTGGTTAATACTTGTTTGATTCTGTAAGGTCCTTCCCAAGTTGGGGCTAACTTGCCCGGAGGCTCCTGTCCGGAGGCCTCGTTGTCGCGGAAGACAAAGTCTCCCGAATCGAATTTGCATTCTTGGACCCGCGAATTATAATATTTCTGAAGCTGTCGCTTATAATTGTGTTTGCGGATCAATGCTAATTCTCTTCTTTCCTCAAGCAAATCGAGATTCATCCGGAGTTCATGATCATTATCATTAATCAACAGAACCCTCGCGGATGGGATCCCGATTTCTGCTGGGATCATAGCTTCTGTACCATAGGTTAGGCTAAACGGTGTTTCCAGATTGCTATAGTTCTTTTGGGTGCGGAAGGCTCAAAGTACATGGGGCAATTCGTCAACCCAACCCGTTCGTTTAGAACCTTACCTCGCTTTAATCCCTTCCTTGATAGTTCGGTTGGTCCATTCGACCTGACCGTTTGCTTGCGGGTGTGCTACAGATGTGAAGACTTGAGTGACTTGAAGTTTTTTTAACCAATTCTGTAACCCGTTGTCAGCAAATTGGGTCCCATTATCACTTACCAGTTCTTGTTGGAGGCCAAACCGGCAAATAATGAATTCCCAAAGGAACTTTTTTACGGTTGATGCCGTTATCGAGGCAACTGGTTTGGCTTCTACCCACTTGGTGAAGTAATCGATGGCCACTAGCAAGAATTTAACTTGTCCTGGAGCTTCTGGGAAAGGTCCCATAATGTCAATAGCCCACTTCTGGAACGGTCAGGCAGATGTTACCGGAATCAATTCGTTCTTTGGGCGTAAGGTATTTGGGGTATGACGCTGGCAAGAATCGCACTTTCTGATTTCTTGCACAGCGTCTAAATGCATACCAGGCAAGTAATACCCTGCGTTCATGATTTTTGCAACTATCATTCTTGGACCCGCATGAAGTCCACAAATACCTTCATGAATTTCCCGGATGAGGTAATTTGCGCCTTCCGCGTCCACACAACGTAACAGCGGACCAAGAAATGATCTTTGGTACAAGATGCCATTAATCATCTGGTAATTCAAAGCTTTGTGTTTGATCTTCCGAGCTTCAGCTTTTCCAGCTGGAAGTGCTCCGGAAGATAAGTAAGCTTTAATTGGCGTCATCCATGATTCGACGCCTGTTTGAATTACCAAGACTTGATTCTGGGGAACGGATGGATGGTCTAAGAATTCTACACGAATATCTTTAGCAAAATGCTCAAAATTCGTTGAAGCTAACTTGCTAAGAGCGTCCGCCGATTTGTTCTCACTCCTTTTAATGTGAATAACGTTGAAGGAAGTAAATTGGCGGATCAAGACCCTCGCTTGTGACAAATAAGAAGCCATGACATCGTTTTTTGCTTCATATGTTCCATTTATTTGTCCCACAATTAGCATAGAATCCACCCGCGCTTCCAAATGTTTCACCCCAAGCTTTTTCGCTATCCGCAGGCCTGCCAGGAAGGCTTCGTATTCTGCCTCGTTGTTAGTACTCTTGAAGTCTAACTTGATGGCGTATGTAAATTCATGCCCCTCGGGGTTGACTAGCCTTAAGCCTGCACCTGATCCTTCACTGCTTGAAGCTCCATCCGTAAACAATGACCAAACTTGTCCTTGTTCCGGAGGTGCTTGGGGTTGTTGTTCGATCAGACACTCTTGTTCTTTATGCTGCGGGACTTCTGTGACGAAGTCCGCTAGTACTTGCCCTTTGATAGCTGGCCTTGGTTTGTACTCGATTGAGTGTTCACCTAATTCAATGGCCCATTTTGCCAGTCGGCCGGACAATTCAGGCTTACTCAACACGTTCTTGAGTTTGTATCCGGTTAACACGTTGATGGGATAACCCTGGAAATATCTGCGGAGTCGTCTGGCAGCATAAACCAGTGCCAAAACCAGTTTTTCCAACATTGAATATCTTGTTTCCGGGTCTGATAATGTTCTACTGACGTAATAGATTGGAGTTTGAACACTTTTCCTATCCGTCAATAGGACAGCCCCCACGGCAATGTCAGATGCCGACAAATATAGCGTTAATGGTTCACCCGCGTGAGGAGCAGTTAACGTGGGTAATTCCATTAAACACTTCTTGACTTCTTGGAATGCTTGCTCGGCTTCCGGAGTCCATCTGAACTGTGCCTTATTGAGGCAATTC
The DNA here is from genome assembly GCF_021521415.1 of Bidens hawaiensis. NCBI lineage: Eukaryota > Viridiplantae > Streptophyta > Magnoliopsida > Asterales > Asteraceae > Bidens > Bidens hawaiensis. The sequence goes on along the minus strand of NW_027497981.1, from coordinate 2,890 downwards.
CTCAATGTTGATATGAACGGGTAAGATTTAGCAGCGTGGTTTGCCAAAAACCTGTTTAATGCTACCAATCTTCCGTTAAGTGTTTGGACTTCTTTGAGGGATGCGGGAGATGGCATGCGGGCTACCGCTTGTATCTTATCTGGATTAGCCTTGAAACCCGCACCTGTAACGATTACCCCGAGGAACTTCCCTTCTTCCATTCCGAAGGAACACTTTGTTGGGTTAAGTTTCATGTTGATACTTCTCAGTGTTTCGAAAGTTTCTTCTATGTCCCTCAGCATTTGATCTTCTGCGATGCTTTTGATCACTAAATCGTCCATGTAAACTTCGAGGTTTCGACTTATCTGACCATTGAAGGCTTGATCCATCAGCCTTTGATACGTGGCCCCCGCATTTTTTAACCCGAAAGGCATCATTCTATAGCAGAATGTGCCCTGGTCGGTGCGGAAAGCTGTCTTATCCTCATCACCAGCCGTCATATGAATCTGGTGATACCCTTTGTAGGCATCAAGGAAGCACTTGAATTTGAATGGGGCCACGGCGTCTACCTTTAAGTCGATTTTCGGAAGTGGATAACAATCTTTCGGACATGCCTTGTTTAGATCTTTATAATCTATACACATCCTCCATGGGACACCTGTCATGTCCGCGGCTTGCCACGCAAAGATGTCGATATTCTTTGTCAATAATTGTTTTAAGAAGGTTCGAACAATTTCGGAGATGGCTGGCCCTATTATTACTGTTTGATCAGGGAATTTCTTGTTAAGTACCCATTTCTCTGGCTCAGTCCTCTGATTTTGTTTCGAAACCTTACTCGGTCTTGAGCTTTCGGTTGTGAAGCAATGTCGATTAACACGAATTATTGCTACACCGGTGCGGGTCGGAACCCCTACTGCTCTGTGAGCTGTGGATGGGTGAGCATTGAAGTCACCAATTGCCTCTCGCCAGAGGATAATATCATGTTTAGACGTTGCTAGTAAAACTAAGAATTCAACCTCTTCAGTTCTTGAGTGAACTCCATCACTAAGTGTGACCAGGAAAGTAATGACACCCCGCGGGGTGCATTATTTCCCCCAACAAACCCAGAAACGGGTGCGTGAATAGGTCGCAATCGTTCTTTATCCTCTTCCTCAAGCTGTTCAAAGCACTGTTCATACATAATCTCGGACGTACTACCGGTGTCGAAGAACACATACTGTGACCGGTAGTGTCCGAATAAGGCAGTAATTATTAAAGGATTCTTATTGCATGGTCCTCCTTTGACACGCGGAAAAATGACGGGCTCATTCTTCCATTCTGCGTCCTCAAATTCTTTCCTCTTTCCGCTGATCTGTTGGCCTCCGTGAATCATATGGACATTCAAGTCTTTTATCTGCCTTTTGGCCGGGCCCTAGTTATCCTTTGCGGGAGGTTTACCAGCCCCTAGTCGCACACTTTTGACCAAATGGTTTAACTTCCCATTTTTTACCGCTGCCTCTATTTCATTTCTTAAAGCCACACATTCGTTTGTGTTGTGTCCTATGTCATCATGGTACGTACAATGTCTGTTACTGTCAAGGAATGATTTCCTTGGTAGTGGTTGAGGCTTGCGGAAAGTCAGATTCTCGATTGTGAGTATTTCTGATGGAGATTTTGACAACTTAGTCCAACTGTTATTGGAAGAACGTGCGGGAAAGTTACGTTTGTTCTTGTTGCTAATCAATGATCTTGCATCAAATTGCTTTGGTGCTTCTGTACTTGGTTGCAGTCTTGACCAAATTGGCCCTTTGGCTTGTCGATTTGGTCTTGGAGTTTGGAATTCGACTTTTAGCACTTGTTTTTGATTGCCGGATCCCAAGGTTTTCTCATTCCTTGCAAATAACTTAGCTGACGTCACGATTTCGTCCAAGATTTGGGCATACCGTCTCTTCCGGTTAGAGTACGAATCAAAGCGTCACTATTTACGTTTTTTCGGAATGATCCCCTCAGCATGTCTTCACTAACCCCGCCAATATTAAGGCTCTCATTATTGAAACGGGTAATAAAATCTTCAATGGATTCATTATTTCGCCTTACCACATCAAGTATTTCAGACGGGTCGCGAGTGTGTTTCTTTTGCTGACTAAAGTGTTGGGAGAACTTTGCTACAAAGTCTTTCCAACTCTTAATGTGTCCGCAAGGTAATTTTTCAAACCATTCTCGTGCAGCTCCAGTAAATGTCAATGCGAACATATGACACCAGTACGGAAGAGTCCAACCACTGACTCCTCCAACTGCTTCGAACCTCAGCAAGTGATCACTGGGGTCCGTCATCCCGTTATATGTCCCAACGGATGTTGGTATTTTTGCGTTTATCGGGAACGGAGCTGTCGCAATGGCCGGAATGAACTTTGATTTTTCTGCGAATGATTCCGGGCGATATGGTTTGGAGAAATCGTGTTCCGCATTGCTGTAATATTCTGCGTGGCGAATAGCCGATCGCGGGTAACTAGCCTCTCCAAATGGAAGGAAACGACTGTCCCCGCTGTAATAGCTACCTCCCGGATGATATGTCGAGTCGTGTCCGTCTAGTTCTTCTTCGTAAGACGGTACTCACATATTTATGCGAGGACAAGGACGTAACCTTGGAATTTCTCTATAGGAGGATCGTCATAGCTTAGGGTATGGGCATGAAGTCGTTCATTCCGTACCCTTCGTCCATATTCGGCGGCCAAACTCTCTTGTTGGATACGGAACCACTCATCTGGAGACAAGAGTCCCTCAGATCTATGGCTTGTTGTATGAGTTTTCACCGGGGTTGAGTCACCTGAATTTTCTTCGAGGTCCAAATCTAGGTGAGTCCGGCGATTATCTCTCATAATTCGCCCAGGATCTCCCAAATTGGAACCTCTCTGAGCTGTAACTCCTCCTA